>NC_057814.1:584566868-584606615 GCF_018294505.1 Triticum aestivum | reverse complement strand
GACTGTGGCACGCTCGTTATTTACTGTTGATATAAGCCCTTTTTGTGATGTCGCTCAGACGTCCAACTGTGGCACGCTCGTTATTTACTTTTGATATAAGCCCTTTACGTGATGTCGCTCAGACGTCCGACTGTGGCACGTACTGTCATTTATTTTCCATTATCAGCCCTTTATGTGGTGCCGCCTTGACGCCCGACTGCGGCATTGTTATTTCATTTGTATCCTTTCGAGGAGTCATTCAGACACTCGATTGGCCTTCAGCTTTACATTGGGATTTCGGGAGGACTAACGCCCGACTTCCCTTTTATTTCCCATGCATTGCTATCTCATTGTTTGGGTGCGCTCTATTAATCCGTTCATTTGCATCATGTTTACATCTGTTATATCTTATGTCCGAACTGTCTTGCGAGTACTTTCATAGTACTCACCTGGCTTGTTGATTTGGCCAGATGTTGACGAAGGTGATCTCATGGATGAAGAGTTTGATAGTGAGTCCGACGCCTAGAGGAGCCCAGTCAGTCCCGAGCGATCCTGGATATTGGTCACTTGTATTATATACGCTTCCGCCACCCGCAATAGGAATCCTCGAGCCTCACTCCGACGCTCGATGAGCTGTTAGATGCAGGAGTCATGTCACCCACTTCACTGTGACATATCCACCACCGCTTTTATTGTGAGCCAGTAGTTATGCCACCTTATCTACCTTTATGTGTAATATCGGCGTGCTTGTAATAAATTATTGAGCAGCCTCCGCTCAACCTTGTATTATATTTAGTACTCCTGGTTTTTCTTTTGTGATCAAGAAATTGTCTACCAGTGAGAAGGATTCTTCTCTACTGGTCCGTAAAAGGGATCGGTTTCTCAATAAATATTTTTATTGGAAAACCGGTCGTGACAAGCTTGGTATCAGAGCCAGGCTGACTGTAGGAAGCCACTAGGTGCGATCGCTAATCGGTTATTAGCGTCTTTAGTGTTTTTTTTTCAGCATTTTGCAATTGTAGCTATTTTCTGTTGGTCATCATAAATTTATGACATGACTACTCAGAATTTTTGCCTACTTTTGTAGATGGCTAGCAGCGACTGCGAGACTCGGGTGTTCACTAATGTGCCTGAGGGGTTTGTCAAACTCCTCATCTCCATCACCAAGCTCACGATCGGGCCAGCGACTCGTCCGGAGTTCACGCTTTACCAGCACAAGCTCAGCGACGACGTGTCTATGCACCAGGCCGTGGTGCAATCCAAGGGAGGACGTTCTGCGTCTCGCCACTTCCGTTTTGTGGGAAGGGCCATGCCTACGGAGAGGCATGCCATGCAGATGGCTACCCGTGAGGCGATAGCTCGCCTTCGGGACATTCTTCCTATGATGAAGACTCGTCGCTAGCGCTACGTCCCATGCCATGTGCCATATACTTGTCACTATGCATTCGCCTGCCATAGGGGAGAGCGAGATGAAGCCATTGAGATGGTTGTTGAGTACCTCAAAGCTCTGGAGGAATCTTTCGACAACCTCGTGGACGATCTTGTGGCTGCCCGCATGGACTTAGTTCGGGGCGGTCCTGCCAGCAGGAAGGAGCTTCTCCACATGGTACCGCCTCTGACATTTGTCTCGTCCTCAGCATCTTATGCACCGGCCATTTTGGCCACTGCTCGCCGTCTGCCTACTACTGAGGAGTTCGACCGAGTCATCGCTCCTACTCCAGTCAGAGCTGCACCGCCTGCCGCACCCGCACTGCCGCCTGTCGCACCCGCGCCATCACCTCAGCGCAGTGCTACGCGCCTGGAGCCTGCTAGGGAGGATGTGGAGGTTGAATCTCCTGCACCGCTGAGTCTTTCCCTCGGCAAGGGAAAGGACATCGTCACCATCTCCGACTGACAGCGCCGAGTAGCCGCGCGTTGTGTCTGCATGTATGATATGTTTTATCTATACGTTAGTTTGTAGTAGTTGTGTGCGCTGCATTCCGGAGGAGTATGCTAGTCTAAATAACATGTCAGGAATGTGTACGCACATCCTGAGTGATGTATCGTAGGTTTGCGTTTCGCGTGTAAGATATGTGCTAAGCAGTCCTTCTCCGTGCGTAATCGTTTATGTTTTCTTGAAAAATCTTGAGGTCGTTTAAATTTTGCCTTTGCAAGATTTTCCTTGTGCCACACAGTTCTTCTCATGAATTTTGCAAAATAATACCCCAGACTGGAAAAATGTCTCGTCCGTGGACTCGTTCCATGCCCAATCAGCCAGAAGAAGTTTATGGGACACAGACAAGCAACAACTTCACTCAGAGATAGTCCAGTCAACAGGACAGCGAAGCAGCCTTATCTCAAGTATGTCGTCTCTTCGAACAAGCCAGCAACAGCACCAAGAGATGATGAACCACGTCATCAATATGGGAAACCACCGTGAGCCGTATCAACCACACTCCAAGTTGTCTGAACTACAGAAGACACGCCCTTCAACGTTTGCTCACACTGATAGGCCGCTTGAAGCCGATGATTGGCTTCGAGACATCGAAAGAAAGCTGATTATTGCTTAGTGTTCAGATCATGAGAAGGTGCTTTATGCACCCCACTACCTTGCTGGAGCAGCTGCAGCATGGTGGGAAAACTTCCTACACATGCATCCCAGTGAGCACAACATCACCTGGGAAGAGTTTAAGGAAGGCTTTCGTGGGGCACACATCCCCAGGAGCATCATAAAAATCAAGAAAAGAGAATTTGATGACCTCAAGCAAAGAGGCATGTCAGTGACAGAATACAACGGTCAGTTTACCCAGCTATCTCGTTATGCCTACGATGAGCATATGACTGAGAACAAAAGGATGGAAAAGTTTTTGGACGGCCTGGCACCGGCACTAAGATGCCAACTGGTCGTACACACTTTCCCGGATTTCAAAACTCTGGTTGACAAGGCCATTACCTTGGAGAATGAACGCCGCAGTCTAGAAGATATTCGTAAGCGAAAGAGGGACAAGATGACTCTTACTCGCAACAACCGAAGCAAGACTGATGTTCAGAGGGTCGAAGCAAGAAAATCCACGACTACTGATCTAAGGCCAACCAGAAAGTTTCATTCCAGGGACAAGGACTTCACATACCGTCCAGGGTTCACTTGCTATGCTTGTGGCGAAGTAGGGCACTATGCCAAACAGTGCCCAAAACCAAGGAACTCGGCCCCCAAACCGAACAATGGTGGGAACAACCCAGCCCCCAAGCGCAACAATTTCAATCCCAACAACAACCACAGGAAGGGTCACCTGAATCACGTGACCAGGGAAGAAGCGCAGAATGCCCCAGACATCGTGCTCGGTACGTTCCCTGTCAACACAGTACCTGCCACGGTTTTGTTTGATTCTGGAGCTTCTCACTTGTTCGTTTCGAAGAGTTTTGTTTTGCAACATGGTTTTCCGATACTTCCCTTGGAAAATTCTATGATCATCAAGTCCCCCGGAAATAAGCAGATCGCTCAGAGTTACTACCAAGGAGTGATCATTGAGTTCGAAGGACTGAAGTTTCAAGCTAATCTCATCGTGTTGGAAAATAAAGGACTGGATGTCATCCTAGGATGGACTGGTTGACCACCAACAAGGGATTCATTGATTGTTTCAATCGGACTGTGATTCTCACTCACCATCACGGCAAGACAATAAAAGTTACCGCTCAAGAGAGACCACGGTCACGGCAACCAAATTTGAACAAAGTGGACATTTCAGAATTTAGAAAAGTTCCCGTGGTGTGCGAGTTTCCTGACGTATTTCCTGAAGAACTACCAGGCATGCCACCAGACCGAGAGATAGAGTTCAGCATTGAACTAGCACCTGGCACCACTCCCATCTATAAGAAACCCTATAGAATGGCACCCTCAGAATTGGTAGAATTGAAGAAGCAGATAAAGGAATTGCTGGACAAAGGGTTCATTCGAGCCAGCTCCTCACCTTGGGGTTCGCCAGTATTATTCGCCAAGAAAAAGGATGGGACACTAAGATTGTGTATAGACTATCGAGCTCTCAATATGGTCACCATCAAAAACAAATATCCGATGCCACAGATAAATGATTTGTTTGACCAGCTCGCGCAAGCCAAGGTGTTCTCAAAAATTGATTTGAGGTCGGGATATCATCAATTAAAAGTACGGACAGAAGATATCCCTAAAACAACATTCACCTCCAGATACGGATTATATGAGTTCACAGTGATGCCTTTTGGACTAACGAACGCCCCCGCATATTTCGTCCACCTCATGAACAAAGTGTTTATGAAATTCATGGACAAATTTGTCATGGTATTCATTGATGATATTCTGGTATACTCAAGGACACCAGAAGAGCATGCTGAGCATCTCAGAATTGTTTTGGGAGAATTAAGGAAACATCAATTGTACACCAAATTTAGCAAGTGTGAATTTTGGCTAAGGCAAGTTGGTTTCCTAGGCCATATATTAACCCAAGAAGGCGTGGCCGTAGACCCAGAAAAGGTCAAAGCCATACTTGACTGGAAACCACCAGCCAACGTGACAGATGTGCGGAGTTTCCTAGGAATGGCCGGATACTACAGAAGATTTATTGAAGGATTCTCCACTGTGGCAAAACCAATGACACAGTGGCTCAAGAAAGACAGGAAGTTTGTATGGACGGAAGCATGCGAGAAAAGCTTCCAAGAACTCAAGAAGGAACTAACAACCGCACCGGTCTTAACTGTGCCAGACATACACAAGAGTTTTGAAGTGTATTGTGACGCATCTCGGAAAGGCCTCGGATGTGTGCTGATGCAGGATGGCAAAGTTGTCGCGTATGCTTCCAGGCAACTACGGAAGCATGAGGAAAATTATCCAACTCATGACTTAGAGCTAGCAGCGGTCATCCATGCACTCAAGGAGTGGAGGCATTTTCTGTTGGGAAATCGTTGTGAAATATATACGGACCATAAGAGCCTTAAATATATTTTCACACAACCAGAGCTAAATGTAGTGGCAGATGCGCTTAGTCGGAACCCCAGCCCGAGCAACGACAGTCCACAGAACTTGAGGCCTGAGTCTCAGCAAGAGTTCGCTAGACTCAACATGGTGTTAGTCTCTGAGGGCACCGTGTCAAATCTGGAGATACGACCCACCCTAGTGGAACAAATTTAGAAGGCTCAGCAGGGACATCCCAGCATCGAGGGTATAAAGAGGAAAATGAACCTTGGCAAGGCTTCAGAGTTCGTCACAGACAGTGAAGGAATATTATGGTACGGGGACAGACTTTGCGTACCTAACATTGAGGAACTCAAACAACAAATCCTAACCGAAAGCCACACCGCTCCATATTCGATCCACCCTGGAGGAACCAAAATGTACAAAGATATTCAGGAAAGATTTTGGTGGCACAGTATGAAAAGGGATATAGCCGCATTCATTGCTTGTTGCGATTCTTGTCAACGCATAAAAGCCGAGCATCAAAAGCCAGCAGGGCTACTCGAGCCAGACAGGATACCGGAGTGGAAATGGGATGAAATAGGGATGGACTTCATCGTTGGACTACCTCGATCGCAACGCGGAAATGATGCCATATGGGTTATCACAGATAGGCTGACCAAGGTAGCACATTTCATTCCCGTGAAGACGACCTACTCCACTCAAAGACTCGCCAAGCTTTATCTCTCCCATATAGTTTGTCTGCATGGAGTCCCGAAGACTATAATATCCGACCGAGGCACCCAATTTGTCTCTAAATTCTGGGATCACTTACAACAAGCTCTGGGCACTCAACTAGCATTCAGTACAGCGTACCACCCTCAGACTGATGGACAAACGGAACGCGTGAATCAAATCCTAGAGGACATGCTGAGAGCCTGTGTGCTCACCTATGGATCCAGTTGGGAAGAAAGTTTGCCATATGCCGAGTTTGCTTACAACAACAGTTACCAAGCCAGCTTACAAATGGCACCCTTTGAAGCATTGTACGGACGGAGGTGTCGTACCCCACTAAACTGGTCAGAGACAGGTGACAGTCGTATCTTCGGCCCAGACATGCTCAAGGAGGCCGAGGAGAAGGTTAAGCAGATCAGGGACAGACTCAAGACAGCCCAAAGCCGACAAAAGAGCTATTACGATCAAAAACATCGTGAGGTCAGCTTTGAACCCGGTGATTTCGTATACCTACGAGTGTCTCCTATGAGGGGCCTGCAACGGTTCAAAATTAAGGGGAAGCTAGCCCCGAGATTTATTGGACCATTCTGTATGGTTGCACGAAGAGGCACAGTGGCCTACAAGCTAGAACTACCCAAGGAACTGTCAGACGTCCATGACGTGTTCAACGTCTCACAATTGAGGAAATGTGTAAGTAACCCGGAGAAGCATGTATCTCATGAAAGCATTGATGTGCAACCAGACCTCACCTACAGAGAGCGGCCAGTAAAGATTTTGGAAGAGTCTGAAAGGAGGACCCGTCAGAAAACAACAAAAATTTTCAAGGTTCAGTGGAGCAACCACACCGAGGATGAAGCTACATGGGAAAGGGAAGATTTTCTCCAGGCAGAGTATCCCTATCTATTTGAGGATCAGTTGAAATCTCGAGGACGAGATTTTTCCTAAGGGGGTTAGTGTTGTGACACCCAAAAATTTTATTTGGCTTTTTCAAACTTTTATTTGATTTGAGGGAGCTGATTTAAATTTTTTTCTTCTAAAGAACTCTCCCTCTCAAAATATTTTCTTTTATGACAAGTGTTTTGTTTTGGATTCACCCAAGACTTGATTTTGGTCTTGGAGGTTTTTCCCTTCTTATTTGGACTAAAAACCAAATGCTTTTCACTTGGGAAAATTTCTTTTGAAAAATCTTTTAAATAGCCCTATGGCATTTGGAGTGATCTTCTCCCCTTTTCAAAAATCCCTCTTGCCATGACATGAGTGGAAACCACCTCCCAAAAGCCTTTCCTCATCTTTGAATCATGATATACTTCAAATCCAGCAAGTTGAACCTCTCCATATATTTATTTCCATTTAATTCTTATCAAAAATTATTTCTGCCTTCTATTCTAGCTCTTGGAGATTTACAAAGGAGCTACCCTTTCTGCTTTGAGTTTTGTCTCCAAACCAATTTCCCTAGCTAGTCCTTTGAACCCTCAACCAAGATCCATGAAGATCCACTGGTCTCCAGTTCAAATATTTCAAATTATTCTTGCTACAAGTTTGGACCTTATTTGCCAAATTTGATGAAATTCATTCAAACCCTTCTTCTAAAAATCTGAGAAAATTCAGGCAGCCTCTGGGTGCATTGAGAGGTCACCTCACCAAGTCCTAGCTCCAGAAAAAAATTTCTTCATGCCAAATCATTTCATCGAACACCTGCTGGACACTGTTGCTAACATGTTCAGAAAATTCAGACAAAACAGTTTCAGAAACACTGTCGTTTTCTTCACAGCCCGACGTCGATCTCGCCAGTGCCGCGGTGGCGCCTTGCTCCCCATCCCTTCCTCCTTGTCCTCTGCACCGCACGATCGCCTGGAGGCTTGCGGACGTCGGCGACGAGCAGGAGAAGGTGCGCCACCCCGTGAGAGACGGCAGCGGCGGCTTTGCGGCCGCCACAGAGAGGCGCAGCATAGACGGCGCCATCCAGCGCCGCCAAAGCCACCGGAGGCCGCCGCGTGGCCATCCACTCCCCCGTGCGCGCTGCGACCCTCGTCGTGAACCGCTAGGCGCGGAGCGCGCTCTCTGCCGCCGCCGTGCCCGTACGGCCACCCCGTCGAAGACCGGCGCCATTACGCCAAGCCCGACCAAGTTTAGCAGTGGAACGGGACCAGTGACTCTCACTGATGGTGCCTAGCCTCCTAAACCCACTGCCAAGCCACTGCCTTGCCGTAATTGCTCGCCGGAGCGATCCCGTTCACGGCCACCCCCTCGAATCGCCTATAAATAGAGGCCCCGAGGTCCAACTCGAACCCACACCAGCTCTGCACACCTCCATCACCACGCCAAGCCTCTGGAAGAGCCCCGAGGAAGCCTTCTTCCTCAACTCCGGCCGCCGCGACCCGCCACGGGACCCAGCTCGATTCGCTCCCGTGTGTGCACCCCTAACCCCCAGCTCTTGCCAGTAGCTCTCTAGTGCATCCACCCTTCTGACCCGCGCTTCAATTTGAAGTTTGCAGCACCCACCGGAGTTCTCCACGATCGCCCGAGCCACCGTCCGCCGGAGAAAGTGTCGCCGTCGATGTGGTGCTCCCTAACGACCAAGTCCACCACCCACCGATGCAGAAGGACACGCTGAACCTCTTGGTACCCTCCGATCTCCCTGTCTCGCAGTGGTTCAACGCCGGCGACCACCGCAGTCTTCGGGCGTCGGCGAGGTTTTTTTTAAACCTGAAATGTGGGACCTCCCCGTCAGCCTCTCTTCTTTCTTTCCCTCGAAACGTTTTCTGTTGGCGCCTTCGGGCAAATACGTTTTCTCCTTTGGGCTGGCGCTTTTCTTTCCGAACCATTTTCTGTTTTCTCAGTTAAGTCCCTGGATCTTTTCTGTTTCATCACAGATTAGTCCCTAGACTAAAACCCTTATAACTTTTTGATAAAAGATGATTTTTGAGTGATTCTTTTTCTGGCAGTCTTATATTTTTGTCTAGTTTTTTATAGTATTTATTCGAAAAAATTTGGAACAACTTTTATGCACACGTTGATTTTCACGTTAGTATACATTTTCGCTATACCGTAGGTTCCGGAAGAGGTGACGGAGCCGCGAACTTCGCCGAGCTAGACTCCGACTTCTCCGAACCAGGCAAGCATGTTTGAACCTTTGATATGATAGGTGTTTGCATGTTTGCTTGAATGGTTTGTGCATGGCATATGAGCATCGGTGAGTATCTCGTTGCATGTGAGGCAACTATCCGTGTGTTCCAAAGTTACTGTGATCTCTGATGAGAGATGGCCTAGTCATGTGGTGAAATGAAAGGCAGTAAGGAGGTATTGTTGTAGCATGCCAGCCTTACGACATCCGCTAAACTCCGACGTTAACGTGGACTGAGTCACGTTACCGTTCTTTCCCTTTTCGTGCTACCACATGTTTTCTGCCAAGAATACGGTTTAGTAAGTTGCTAACCTCTTTCCGTGTACACACCAAATAGAGGGGCCGGGATGAGGGTTCCATGGCCCTGGATTAAAGCCAGTCATCCGGTCAGGGGGCATGGGTGTTTCCGGTTGGGACCGAGAGGGGGGCACCCCTTAGAGCGCGCGTATATAAATTTGATCCCATGCTACGCGAGGTTGTAGCCTCCCCGTCTCAAGGTTTTTCTTGAACGTTGCCGAGGGTGATTCCTGGCTTCGGAATGTTGAATGGGTGTGTACTGGTTAGATGAGTTTCTTCCAAAACACCGTAAACGGAACTAGTCCCCGTGACTACTGAAATCCGTTGGCTGTGGTTAAAGTACAAACTCTGCAGAGTCAAATCCTTCCGAGTCATCGTATCCATGGTCAAGGACCGTGATTAGTGAACCCATATCCATGCCAAGTCCTCGTGGTATTTTTCCCCGGTGAACAAGCTTGAGTGGTAAACTTGGTTGAACGTTATTCCGTGGATGGACTAACCCTGTTGTTTATTTCATACCTGATTATGCCCTTGAAATGATTTAAATTCTTGAGCTACTGAGATATCAAGTTATGATATATAAGCCCTTGATGTGATGTCGCTCAGACGTCCGACTGTGGCCCTCTTGTTATTTACTTTGATATAAGCCCTTTATGTGATGTCGCTCAGACGTCCGACTGTGGCACTCTTGTTATTTATTTTTGATATAAGCCCTTTATGTGATGCCGCTCAGACGTCCGACTGTGGCACTATTGTTGTTTACTTTTGATATAAGCCCTTTATGTGATGTCGCTCAGACGTCCGACTGTGGCACGCACTGTCATTTATATTCTATTATAAGCCCTTTATGTGGTGTCGCCTTGACGCCCGACTGCGGCATTGTTAATTCTTTTGTTCCCTCTCGAGGAGTCATTCAGACACTCGTTTGGCCCTCAGTATTTACTTTGGGATTTCGGGAGGACTACCGCCCGACTTCTCTTTTATTTCCCATGCAATGTTATCTCTATGTCTGAGTGCGCTTGTTAATCTGTTCATATGCATCATTTTTACATTTGTTATATCTTATGTCCGAACTGTCTTGCGAGTACTTTCATAGTACTCACCTGGCTTGTTGATTTGGCCAGATGTTGACGAAGGCGATCTCATGGATGAAGAGTTTGATAGTGAGTCCGACGCCTAGAGGAGTCCCAGTCAGTCCCGTGCGATCCTGGATATTGGTCACTTGTATTATATACGCTTCCGCCACCCACAATAAGTCTCCTCGAGCCTCACTCCGATGCTCGAAGAGTTGTTAGGAGTCCTGTCACCCACTCCTCTATGATATTTCCGCCACCGCTTTTATCGTGAGTTAGTAGTTATGCCACCCTATCCGCCGTTATGTTTTATCGGCGTGCTTGTAATAAATTGTTGAGCGGTCTCCGCTCAACCTTGTATTATATTCAGTACTCCTGGTATTTTATTCTGTGACCAAGATATTGTCTACCAGTGAGAAGGAATTCTTCTTTACTGGTCCGTAAAAGGGATCGGTCTCTCAATAAATATTTTTATTGGAAAACCGGTCGTGACAAGTTTGGTATCAGACCCAGGCTGACTGTAGGAAGCCACTAGGTGCGATCGCTAATCGGTTATTAGCGTCTTTAGTGTTTTTTTTCAGCATTTTGCAATTGTTGCTATTTTCTGTTGGTCATCATAAATTTATGACATGACTACTCAGAATTTTTGCCTACTTTTGTAGATGGCTAGCAGCAACTGCGAGACTCGGGTGTTCACTAATGTGCCCGAGGGGTTTGTCAAACTCCTCGTCTCCATCACCAAGCTCGCGATCGGGCCAGCGACTCGTCCGGAGTTCACGCTTTACCAGCACAAGCTCAGCGATGACGTGTCTATGCACCAGGCCGTGGTGCAATTCAAGGGAGGACGTTCTGCGTCTCGCCACTTCCATTTTGTGGGAAGAGCCATGCCTACGGAGAGGCATGCCATGCAGATGGCTGCCCATGAGGCGATAGCTCGCCTTCGGGACATTCTTCCTATGATGAAGACTCGTCGCTACCGCTACGTCCCATGCCATGTGCCATATACTTGTCACTATGCATTCGCCTGCCATAGGGGAGAGCGAGATGAAGCCATTGAGATGGTTGTTGAGTACCTCAAAGCTCTGGAGGAATCTTTCGACAACCTCGTGGACGATCTTGTGGCTGCCCGCATGGACTTAGTTCGGGGCGGTCCTGCCAGCAGGAAGGAGCTTCTCCACATGGTACCGCCTCTGACATTTGTCTCGTCCTCAGCATCTTATGCACCGGCCATTTTGGCCGCTGCTCGCCGTCTGCCTACTACTGAGGAGTTCGACCGAGTCATCGCTCCTACTCTAGTCAGAGCTGCACCGCCTGCCGCACCCGCACTGCCGCCTGTCGCACCCGCGCCATCACCTCAGCGCAGTGCTACGCGCCTGGAGCCTGCTAGGGAGGATGTGGAGGTTGAATCTCCTGCACCGCTGAGTCTTGCCCTCGGCAAGGGAAAGGACATCGTCACCATCTCCGACTGAGAGCGCCGAGTAGCCGCGCGTTGTGTCTGCATGTATGATATGTTTTATCTATACGTTAGTTTGTAGTAGTTGTGTGCGCTGCATTCCGGAGGAGTATGCTAGTCTAAATAACATGTCAGGAATGTGTACGCACATCCTGAGTGATGTATCGTAGGTTTGCGTTTCGCGTGTAAGATATGTGCTAAGCAGTCCTTCTCCGTGCGTAATCGTTTATGTTTTCTTGAAAAATCTTGAGGTCGTTTAAATTTCGCCTTTGCAAGATTTTCCTTGTGCCACACAGTTCTTCTCATGAATTTTGCAAAATAATACCCAGACTGGAAAAATGTCTCGTCCGTGGACTCGTTCCATGCCCAATCAGCCAGAAGAAGTTTATGGGACACAGACAAGCAACAACTTCACTCAGGGACAGTCCAGTCAACAGGACAGCGAAGCAGCCTTATCTCAAGTATGTCGTCTCTTCGAACAAAGCCAGCAACAGCACCAAGAGATGATGAACCACGTCATCAATATGGGAAACCACCGTGAGCCGTATCAACCACACTCCAAGTTGTCTGAACTACAGAAGACACGCCCTTCAACGTTTGCTCACACTGATAGGCCGCTTGAAGCCGATGATTGGCTTCGAGACATCGAAAGAAAGCTAATTATTGCTTAGTGTTCAGATCATGAGAAGGTGCTTTATGCACCCCACTACCTTACTGGAGCAGCTGCAGCATGGTGGGAAAACTTCCTACATGCATCCCAGTGAGCACAACATCACCTGGGAAGAGTTTAAGGAAGGCTTTCGTGGAGCACACATCCCCAGGAGCATCATAAAAATCAAGAAAAGAGAATTTGATGACCTCAAGCAAAGAGGCATGTCAGTGACAGAATACAACGGTTAGTTTACCCAGCTATCTCGTTATGCCTACGATGAGCATATGACTGAGAACAAAAGGATGGAAAAGTTTTTGGACGGCCTGGCACCGGCACTAAGATGCCAACTGGTCGTACACACTTTCCCGGATTTCAAAACTCTGGTTGACAAGGCCATTACCTTGGAGAATGAACGCCGCAGTCTAGAAGATATTCGTAAGCGAAAGAGGGACAAGATGACTCTTACTCGCAACAACCGAAGCAAGACTGATGTTCAGAGGGTCGAAGCAAGAAAATCCACGACTACTGATCTAAGGCCAACTAGACAGTTTCATTCCAGGGACAAGGACTTCACATACCGTCCAGGGGTCACTTGCTATGCTTGTGGCGAAGTAGGGCACTATGCCAAACAGTGCCCAAAACCAAGGAACTCGGCCCCCAAACCGAACAATGGTGGGAACAACCCAGCCCCCAAGCGCAACAATTTCAATCCCAACAACAACCACAGGAAGGGTCACCTGAATCACGTGACCAGGGAAGAAGCGCAGAATGCCCCAGACATCGTGCTTGGTACGTTCCCTGTCAACACAGTACCTGCCACGGTTTTGTTTGATTCTGGAGCTTCTCACTTGTTCGTTTCGAAGAGTTTTGTTTTGCAACATGGTTTTCCGATACTTCCCTTGGAAAATTCTATGATCATCAAGTTCCCCAGAAACAAGCAGATCGCTCAGAGTTACTGCCAAGGAGTGATCATTGAGTTCGAAGGACTGAAGTTTCAAGCTAATCTCATCGTGTTGGAAAATAAAGGACTGGATGTCATCCTAGGGATGGACTGGTTGACCACCAACAAGGGATTCATTGATTGTTTCAATCGAACTGTGATTCTCACTCACCATCACGGCAAGACAATAAAAGTTACCGCTCAAGAGAGACCACGGTCACGGCAACCAAATTTGAACAAAGTGGACATTTCAGAATTTAGAAAAGTTCCCGTGGTGTGCGAGTTTCCTGACGTATTTCCTGAAGAACTACCAGGCATGCCACCAGACCGAGAGATAGAGTTCAGCATTGAACTAGCACCTGGCACCACTCCCATCTATAAGAAACCCTATAGAATGGCACCCTCAGAATTGGTAGAATTGAAGAAGCAGATAAAGGAATTGCTGGACAAAGGGTTCATTCGAGCCAGCTCCTCACCTTGGGGTTCGCCAGTATTATTCGCCAAGAAAAAGGATGGGACACTAAGATTGTGTATAGACTATCGAGCTCTCAATATGGTCACCATCAAAAACAAATATCCGATGCCACAGATAAATGATTTGTTTGACCAGCTCGCGCAAGCCAAGGTGTTCTCAAAAATTGATTTGAGGTCGGGATATCATCAATTAAAAGTACAGACAGAAGATATCCCTAAAACAGCATTCACCTCCAGATACGGATTATATGAGTTCACAGTGATGCCTTTTGGACTAACGAACGCCCCCGCATATTTCGTCCACCTCATGAACAAAGTGTTTATGAAATTCATGGACAAATTTGTCATGGTATTCATTGATGATATTCTGGTATACTCAAGGACACCAGAAGAGCATGCTGAGCATCTCAGAATTGTTTTGGGAGAATTAAGGAAACATCAATTGTACACCAAATTTAGCAAGTGTGAATTTTGGCTAAGGCAAGTTGGTTTCCTAGGCCATATATTAACCCAAGAAGGCGTGGCCGTAGACCCAGAAAAGGTCAAAGCCATACTTGACTGGAAACCACCAGCCAACGTGACAGATGTGCGGAGTTTCCTAGGAATGGCCGGATACTACAGAAGATTTATTGAAGGATTCTCCACTGTGGCAAAACCAATGACACAGTTGCTCAAGAAAGACAGGAAGTTTGTATGGACGGAAGCATGCGAGAAAAGCTTCCAAGAACTCAAGAAGGAACTAACAACCGCACCGGTCTTAACTGTGCCAGACATACACAAGAGTTTTGAAGTGTATTGTGACGCATCTCGGAAAGGCCTCGGATGTGTGCTGATGCAGGATGGCAAAGTTGTCAGGTATGCTTCCAGGCAACTACGGAAGCATGAGGAAAATTATCCAACTCATGACTTAGAGCTAGCAGCGGTCAACCATGCACTCATGGAGTGGAGGCATTTTCTGTTGGGAAATCGTTGTGAAATATATACGGACCATAAGAGCCTTAAATATATTTTCACACAACCAGAGCTAAATTTACGCCAACGACGCTGGCTGGAATTGGTCAAAGACTATGATGTCGGCATTCACTACCATCCAGGGAAAGCAAATGTAGTGGCAGATGCGCTTAGTCGGAACCCCAGCCCGAGCAACGACAGTCCACAGAACTTGAGGCCTGAGTCTCAGCAAGAGTTTGCTAGACTCAACATGGTGTTAGTCCCTGAGGGCAACGTATCAAATCTGGAGATACATCCCACCCTAATGGAACAAATTAAGGAGGCTCAGCAGGGACATCCCAGCATCGAAGGTATAAAGAGAAAAATGAACCTTGGCAAGGCTTCAGAGTTCGTCACAGACAGTGAAGGAATATTATGGTACGGGGACAGACTTTGCGTACCTAACATTGAGGAACTCAAACAACAAATCCTAACCGAAAGCCACACCCTCCATATTAGATCCACCCTGGAGGAACCAAAATGTACAAAGACATTCAGGAAAGATTTTGGTGGCACGGTATGAAAAGGGATATAGCCGCATTCATTGCTTGTTGCGATTCTTGTCAACGCATAAAAGCCGAGCATCAAAAGCCAGCAGGGCCACTCCAGCCAAACAGGATACCGGAGTGGAAATGGGATGAAATAGGGATGGACTTCATCGTTGGACTACCTCGATCGCAACGCGGAAATGATGCCATATGGGTTATCACAGATAGGCTGACCAAGGTAGCACATTTCATTCCCGTGAAGACGACCTACTCCACTCAAAGACTCGCCAAGCTTTATCTCTCCCATATAGTTTGTCTGCATGGAGTCCCGAAGACTATAATATCCGACCGAGGCACCCAATTTGTCTCTAAATTCTGGGATCACTTACAACAAGCTCTGGGCACTCAACTAGCATTCAGTACAGCGTACCACCCTCAGACTGATGGACAAACGGAACGCGTGAATCAAATCCTAGAGGACAAGAACCTGTGTGCTCACCTATGGATCTAGTTGGGAAGAAAGTTTGCCATATGCCGAGTTTGCTTACAACAACAGTTACCAAGCCAGCTTACAAATGGCACCCTTTGAAGCATTGTACGGACGGAGGTGTCGTACCCCACTAAACTGGTCAGAGACAGGTGACAGTCGTATCTTCGGCCCAGACATGCTCAAGGAGGCCGAGGAGAAGGTTAAGTAGATCAGGGACAGACTCAAGGCAGCCCAAAGCCGACAAAAGAGCTATTACGATCAAAAACATCGTGAGGTCAGCTTTGAACCCGGTGATTTCGTATACCTACGAGTGTCTCCTATGAGGGGCCTGCAACGGTTCAAAATTAAGGGGAAGCTAGCCCCGAGATTTATTGGACCATTCTGTATGGTTGCACGAAGAGGCACAGTGGCCTACAAGCTAGAACTACCCAAGGAACTGTCAGACGTCCATGACGTGTTCAACGTCTCACAATTGAGGAAATGTGTAAGTAACCCGGAGAAGCATGTATCTCATGAAAGCATTGATGTGCAACCAGACCTCACCTACAGAGAGCGGCCAGTAAAGATTTTGGAAGAGTCTGAAAGGAGGACCCGTCAGAAAACAGCAAAAATTTTCAAGGTCCAGTGGAGCAACCACACTGAGGATGAAGCTACATGGGAAAGGGAAGATTTTCTCCAGGCAGAGTATCCCTATCTATTTGAGGATCAGCTGAAATCTCGAGGACAAGATTTTTCCTAAGGGGGTAGGTGTTGTGACACCCAAAATTTTTATTTGGCTTTTTCAAACTTTTATTTGATTTGAGGGAGCTGATTTAAATTTTTTTCTTCTAAAGAACTCTCCCTCTCAAAATATTTTCTTTTAAGACAAGTGTTTTGTTTTGGATTCACCCAAGACTTGATTTTGGTCTTGGAGGTTTTTCCCTTCTTATTTGGACTCAAAACCAAATGCTTTTCACTTGGGAAAATTTCTTTTGAAAAATCTTTTAAATAGCCCTATGGCATTTGGAGTGATCTTCTCCCCTTTTCAAAAATCCCTCTTGCCATGACATGAGTGGAAACCACTTCCCAAAAGCCTTTCCTCATCTTTGAATCATGATATACTTCAAATCCAGCAAGTTGAACCTCTCCATATATTTATTTCCATTTAATTCTTATCAAAAATTATTTCTGCCTTCTATTCTAGCTCTTGGAGATTTACAAAGGAGCTACCCTTTCTGCTTTGAGTTTTGTCTCCAAACCAATTTACCTAGCTAGTCCTTTGAACCCTCAACCAAGATCCATGAAGATCCACTGGTCTCCAGTTCAAATATTTCAAATTATTCTTGCTGCAAGTTTGGACCTTATTTGCCAAATTTGATGAAATTCATTCAAACCCTTCTTCTAAAAATCTGAGAAAATTCAGGCAGCCTCTGGGTGCATTGAGAGGTCACCTCACCAAGTCCCAGCTCCAGAAAAAAATTTCTTCATGCCAAATCATTTCATCGAACACCTGCTGGACACTGTTGCTAACATGTTCAGAAAATTCAGACAAAACAGTTTCAGAAACACTGTCGTTTTCTTCAGAGCCCGACGTCGATCTCGCCAGTGCCGCGGTGGCGCCTTGCTCCCCATCCCTTCCTCCTTGTCCTCTGCACCGCACGATCGCCTGGAGGCTTGCGGACGTCGGTGACGAGCAGGAGAAGGTGCGCCACCCCGTGAGCGACGGCAGCGGCGGCTTTGCGGCCGCCACAGAGAGGCGCAGCATAGACGGCGCCATCCAGCGCCGCCAAGCCACCGGAGGCCGCCGCGTGGCCATCCACTCCCCCGTGCGCACTGCCACCCTCGTCATGAACCGCTAGGCACGGAGCGCGCTCTCTGCCGCCGCCGTGCCCATACGGCCACCCCGTCGAAGACCGGCGCCATTACGCCAAGCCCGACCAAGTTTAGCAGTGGAACGGGACCAGTGACTCTCACTGATGGTGCCTAGCCTCCTAAACCCACTGCCAAGCCACTACCTCGCCGTAATTGCTCGCCGGAGCGATCCCGTTCACGGCCACCCCCTCGAATCGCCTATAAATAGAGGCCCCGAGCTCCAACTCGAACCCACACCAGCTTTGCACACCTCCATCACCACGCCAAGCCTCTGGAAGAGCCCCGAGGAAGCCTTCTTCCTCAACTCCGGCCGCCGCGACCCGCCACGGGACCCAGCTCGATTCGCTCCCGTGTGTGCACCCCTAACCCCCAGCTCTTGCCAGTAGCTCTCTAGTGCATCCACCCTTCTGACCCGCGCTTCAATTTGAAGTTTGCAGCACCCACCGGAGTTCTCCACGATCGCCCGAGCCACCGTCCGCCGGAGAAAGTGTCGCCGTCGATGTGGTGCTCCCTAACGACCAAGTCCACCACCCACCGATGCGGAAGGACACGCTGAACCTCTTGGTACCCTCCGATCTCCTTGTCTCGCAGTGGTTCAACGCCGGCGACCACCGCAGTCTTCGGGCGCCGGCGAGGTTTTTTTAAACCTGACATGTGGGACCTCCCCGTCAGCCTCTCTTCTTTCTCTCCCTCGAAACGTTTTCTGTTGGCGCCTTCGGGCAAATACGTTTTCTCCTTTGGGCTGGCGCTTTTCTTTCCGAACCGTTTTCTGTTTTCTCAGTTAAGTCCCTGGATCTTTTCTGTTTCATCACAGATTAGTCCCTGGACTAAAACCCTTATAACTTTTTGATAAAAGATGATTTTTGAGTGATTCTTTTTCTGGCAGTCTTATATTTTTGTCTAGTTTTTTATAGTATTTATTTGAAAAAATTTTGGAACAACTTTTATGCACGCGTTGATTTTCACGTTAGTATACATTTTTGCTATACCGTAGGTTCCGGAAGAGGTGACGGAGCCGCGAACTTCGCTGAGCTAGACTCCGACTTCTCCGAACCAGGCAAGCATGTTTGAACCTTTGATATGATAGGTGTTTGCATGTTTGCTTGAATGGTTTGTGCATGGCATATGAGCATCGGTGAGTATCTCGTTGCATGTGAGGCAACTATCCGTGTGTTCGAAAGTTACTGTGATCTCTGATGAGAGATGGCCTAGTCATGTGGTGACATGAAAGGCAGTAAGGAGGTATTGTTGTAGCATGCCAGCCTTACGACATCCGCTAAACTCCGACGTTAACGTGGACTGAGTCACGTTACCGTTCTTTCCCTTTTCGTGCTACCACATGTTTTCTGCCAAGAATATGGTTTAGTAAGTTGCTAACCTCTTTCCGTGTACACACCAAATAGAGGGGCCGGGATGAGGGTTCCATGGCCCTGGATTAAAGCCAGTCATCCAGTCAGGGGGCATGGGTGTTTCCGGTTGGGACCGAGAGGGGGGCACCCCTTAGAGCGCCCGTATATAAATTTGATCCCATGCTACGCGAGGTTGTAGCCTCCCCGTCTCAAGGTTTTTCTTGAACGTTGCCGAGGGTGATTCCTGGCTTCGGAATGTTGAATGGGTGTGTACTGGTTAGATGAGTTTCTTCCAAAACACCGTAAACGGAACTAGTCCCCGTGACTACTGAAATCCGTTGGCTGTGGTTAAAGTACAAACTCTGCAGAGTCAAATCCTTCCGAGTCATCGTATCCATGGTCAAGGACCGTGATCAGTGAACCCATATCCATGCCAAGTCCTCGTGGTATTTTTCCCCGGTGAACAAGCTTGAGTGGTAAACTTGGTTGAATGTTATTCCGTGGATGGACTAACCCTGTTGTTTATTTCATACCTGATTATGCCCTTGAAATGATTTAAATTCTTGAGCTACTGAGATATCAAGTTATGATATGTAAGCCCTTTATGTGATGTCGCTCAGACGTCCGACTGTGGCCCTCTTGTTATTTACTTTGATATAAGCCCTTTATGTGATGTCGCTCAGACGTCCGACTGTGGCACTCTTGTTATTTATTTTTGATATAAGCCCTTTATGTGATGTCACTCAGACGTCCGACTGTGGCACTATTGTTGTTTACTTTTGATATAAGCCCTTTATGTGATATTGCTCAAACGTCCGACTGTGGCACGCACTGTCATTTATATTCTATTATAAGCCCTTTATGTGGTGTCGCCTTGACGCCCGACTGCGGCATTGTTAATTCTTTTGTTCCCTCTCGAGGAGTCATTCAGACACTCGTTTGGCCCTCAGTATTTACTTTGGGATTTCGGGAGGACTACCGCCCGACTTCTCTTTTATTTCCCATGCAATGTTATCTCTATGTTTGAGTGCGCTTGTTAATCTGTTCATATGCATCATGTTTACATTTGTTATATCTTATGTCCGAACTGTCTTGCGAGTACTTTCATAGTACTCACCTGGCTTGTTGATTTGGCCAGATGTTGACGAAGGCGATCTCATGGATGAAGAGTTTGATAGTGAGTCCGACGCCTAGAGGAGTCCCAGTCAGTCCCGTGCGATCCTGGATATTGGTCACTTGTATTATATACGCTTCCGCCACCCACAATAAGTCTCCTCGAGCCTCACTCCGACGCTCGAAGAGTTGTTAGGAGTCCTGTCACCCACTCCGCTATGATATTTCCGCCACCGCTTTTATCGTGAGTTAGTAGTTATGCCACCCTATCCGCCGTTATGTTTTATCGGCGTGCTTGTAATAAATTGTTGAGCGGTCTCCGCTCAACCTTGTATTATATTCAGTACTCCTGGTATTTTCTTCTGTGACCAAGATATTGTCTACTAGTGAGAAGGAATTCTTCTTTACTGGTCCGTAAAAGGGATCGGTCTCTCAATAAATATTTTTATTGGAAAACCGGTCGTGACAATCCCGGAGGAGTGTGCTAGCCTTAATAACATGTCAGGAGTGTGTACGCACATCCTGAGTGATGTATCATGTGTTTGCGTATCGCGTGTAAGATATGTATTGAGCAGTCCTCCTCCGTGCACAATCAATTATTTTTCTTGAAAAATCTTGAGGTCTTTTAAATTTTCGTCTTTGCAAAATTTTCCTTGTGCCACACAGTTCTTCTCATAAGTTTTGCAAAATAATACCCCAGAGTGGAAAATGTCTCGTCCGTGGACTCGTTCCATGCCAAATCCAGCCGAAGAAGTTTATGGAACACAGACAAGCAACAACTTCACACAGGGGCAGTCTAGTCAGGAGGACAGCGAGGCAGCCTTATCTCAAGTATGCCGCCTTTTCGAACAAAGCCAACAGCAACACCAAGAAATGATGAATCACGTCATCAATATGGGAAATCACCGTGAGCCATACCAACCACACTCCAAGTTGTCTGAACTACAGAAGACACGCCCTCCAACGTTTGCTCACACTGATAGGCCGCTTGAAGCCGATGATTGGCTTCGAGACATCGAAAGAAAGTTGATTATTGCTCAATGTTCTGATCATGAGAAGGTGCTTTATGCACCTCACTACCTCACTGGAGCAGCTGCAGCATGGTGGGAGAACTTCATACACATGCATCCGAGTGAACATAACATCACCTGGGAAGAATTTAAGGAAGGCTTTCGTGGGGCGCACATCCCCAGGAGCATCATAAAAATCAAGAAAAGAGAATTTGATGACCTCAAGCAGAGAGGCATGATAGTGACGGAATACAACAGTCAGTTTACCGAGCAATCTCGCTATGCCTACGATGAACATATGACTGAGAACAAAAGGATGGAAAAAAAATTGGACGGCCTGGCGCCGGCACTAAAATGCCAACTGGTCGTACACACTTTCCCAGATTTCAAAACTCTGGTCGACAAGGCCATTACGTTGGAGAATGAGCGCCGCAGTCTGGAGGATATTCGTAAGCGAAAAAGGGACAAGACGACTCTTGCTCGCAACAACCGAAGCAAGACTGATGTTCAGAGGAATGAAGCGAGAAAATCCACGACTACTGCTCTAAGGCCAACCAGACAGTTTCATTCAAGGGACAAGGACTTTACATACCGTCCAGGGGTCACTTGCTATGCTTGTGGAGAGGAAGGGCACTATGCCAAACAGTGCCCAAAACCGAGGAACTCGGCCCCCAAGCCGAACAATGGTGGGAACAATCCAGCCCCCAAGCGTAACAATTTCAATCCCAACAACAATCACAGGAAGGGTCACCTGAACCATGTGACCAAGGAAGAAGCACAGAATGCCCCAGACATCGTACTCGGTACGTTCCCTGTAACACAGTACCTGCCACGGTTTTGTTTGATTCTGGAGCTTCTCACTCGTTCATTTCGAAGAGTTTTGTTTTGCAACATGGTTTTCCGATACTTCCTTTGGAAAAATCTATGATTATCAAGTCCCCCGGGAATAAGCAGATCACTCAGAGTTACTGCCAAGGTGTGATTATTGAATTCGAAGGACTAAAGTTTCAGGCTAATCTCATCGTGTTGGAAAATAAAGGACTGGATGTTATCCTAGGGATGGACTGGTTGACCACCAATAAGGGATTTATTGACTGTTTCAATCGGACTGTGATTCTCACTCATCATCACGGCAAGACAATAAAAGTTACAGCTCAAGAGAGACCACGGTCACGGCAACCAAAGTTGAACAAAGTGGACATTTCAGAACTGAGAAAAGTTCCAGTGGTTTGTGAGTTTCCCGACGTATTTCCAGAAGAACTACCAGGCATGCCACCAGACCGAGAGATAGAGTTCAGCATCGAACTAGCACCTGGCACCACCCCCATCTACAAGAAACCTTATAGAATGGCACCCTCAGAGTTGGTAGAATTGAAGAAGCAAATAAAGGAATTACTGGACAAAGGATTTATTCGAGCCAGCTCCTCACCATGGGGTTCGCCAGTATTATTTGCCAAGAAAAAGGATGGGACACTGAGATTGTGTATAGACTATCGAGCTCTCAATATGGTCACCATCAAAAACAAATATCCGATGCCACGGATAAATGACCTATTTGACCAGCTCGCGCAAGCCAAGGTGTTCTCAAAGATTGATTTAAGATCGGGATATCATCAATTAAAAGTACGGACAGAAGATATCCCTAAGACAGCGTTCACCTCCAGATACAGATTATATGAGTTCACAGTAATGCCGTTTGGACTGACGAACGCCCCCGCATATTTCGTCCACCTCATGAACAAAGTGTTTATGAAATTTATGGACAAATTTGTCGTAGTGTTCATTGATGATATTCTGGTATACTCAAGGACACCAGAGGAACATGCTGAACATCTCAGAATTGTATTGGGAGAATTAAGGAAACATCAATTATACGCCAAATTTAGCAAGTGTGAATTTTGGCTAAGACAAGTTGGTTTTCTAGGCCATATATTGACCCAAGAAGGCGTGGCCGTAGACCCAGAAAAAGTCAAAGCCATACTTGACTGGAAACCACCATCCAACGTAACTGATGTACGGAGTTTCCTAGGAATGGCTGGATATTACCGAAGATTTATTGAAGGATTCTCCACTGGGGCAAAACCAATGACACAGTTGCTCAAGAAAGACAAGAAATTTGTATGGACTGAAGCGTGCGAGAAAAGCTTCCAAGGGCTCAAGAAGAAACTAACAACAGCACTGGTTTTGATTGTGCCAGACATACACAAGAGTTTTGAAGTGTATTGTGACGCATCCCGGAAGGGCCTCGGGTGCGTATTGATGCAGGACGGCAAAGTTGTCGCGTATGCTTCCAGGCAACTATGGAAGCATGAGGAAAATTATCCTGCTCATGACTTGGAGCTAGCAGCAGTCATCCATGCACTCAAAGAGTGGAGGCACTTTCTGTTGGGAAATCGTTGTGAAATATATACGGATCATAAGAGCCTTAAATATATTTTCACACAACCAGAGCTAAATTTACGACAACGACGCTGGTTGGAATTGGTCAAGGACTATGATGTCAGCATTCACTACCATCCAGGGAAAGCAAATGTAGTGGCAGATGCTCTTAGTCGGAACCCCAGCCCGGGCAACGACAGTCCATAGAACATGAGGCCTGAGTTTCAGCACGAGTTCGCTAGACTCAACATGGTGTTAGTCCCTGAGGGCAACGTATCAAATCTGGAGATACATCCCACCCTAATGGAACAAATTAAGGAGGCTCAGCAGGGACATCCCAGCATCGAAGGTATAAAGAGAAAAATGAGCCTTGGCAAGGCTTCAGAGTTCGTCATAGACAATGAGGGAATATTATGGTACGGGGACAGACTTTGCGTACCAAACATTGAGGAACTCAAGCAACAAATCCTAACCGAAAGCCACACCGCCCCATATTCGATCCACCCTGGAGGAACCAAAATGTACAAAGATATTCAGGAAAGATTTTGGTGGCACGGTATGAAAAGGGATATAGCCGCATTCATTGCTTGTTGCGATTCATGTCAGCGCATAAAAGCCGAGCATCAAAAGCCAGCAGGTCTACTACAGCCAAACATGATACCTGAGTGGAAATGGGATGAAATTGGAATGGACTTCATCGTCGGACTACCTCGATCACAACGCGGAAATGATGCCATATGGGTCATCACAGATAGGCTAACCAAGGTAGCACATTTCATTCCCGTGAAGACGATCTACTCCACTCAAAGGCTAGCTAAGCTTTATCTCTCCCGTATAGTTTGTCTGCATGGAGTCCCATAGACTATAATATCCGACCGAGGCACTCAATTTGTCTCTAAATTCTGGGATCACTTACAACAAGCTCTGGGCACGCAACTAGCATTCAGTACAGCGTACCACCCTCAGACTGATGGACAAACGGAACGCGTGAACCAAATCCTAGAGGACATGCTGAGAGCCTGTGTGCTCACCTATGGATCCAGTTGGGAAGAAAGTTTGCCGTATGCCGAGTTTGCTTACAACAACAGTTACCAAGCCAGCCTACAAATGGCACCTTTTGAAGCATTGTACGGGCGGAGATGTCGTACCCCACTAAATTGGTCAGAAACAGGTGACAGTCGTATCTTCGGCCCAGACATGCTCAAGGAAGCCGAGGAGAAAGTTAAACAGATCAGGGACAGACTCAAGACAGCTCAAAGCCGACAAAAGAGCTATTATGATCGAAAACATCGTGAGGTCAGCTTTGAAACCGGTGATTACGTAGACCTACGAGTGTCTCCTATGTGAGGCCTGCAACGGTTCAAAATTAAAGGGAAGCTAGCCCCGAGATTTATTGGACCCTTCTGTATAGTTGCACGAAGAGGCACAGTAGCCTACCAGCTAGACCTACCCAAAGAGCTGCCAGACGTCCACGACATGTTCCAGGTCTCACAATTGAGGAAATGTGTGAGCAACCTGGAAAAGCATGTATCTCATGAGAGCATTGATGTGCAACCAGACCTCACCTACAGAGAGCGGCCAGTAAAGATATTGGAAGAGTCTGAAAGGAGGACCCGTCAGAAAACAACTAAATTTTTCAAGGTTCAGTGGAGCAATCACACCGAGGATGAAGCAACATGGGAAAGAGAAGATTTTCTTCAGGCAGAGTACCCACATCTATTTGAGGATCAGCTGAAATCTCGGGGACGAGATTTTTCCTAAGGGGGTAGGTGTTGTGACACCCAAAAATTTTATTTGACTTTTTCAAACTTTTATTTGATTTGAGGGAGGTTATTTAAATTTTTTTCTTCTAAAGAACTCTCCCTCTCAAATTTTTTCCTTTATGACAAGTATTTTGTTTGTATTCACCCAAAACTTGATCTTTGGTCTTGGAGGTTTTTCCATCTTATGTTGACTCATCACAATGTTTTTCATTTGGGAAATTTTTTTGAAAATCATTTTAAATAGCCCTATGGCATTTGGAGTGGTCTTTTCCCCTTTCAAAAAAATCCCCTCTTGCCATGACATGAGTGGAAATCCCCTCCCAAAAGCCATCTCCCATCTTTGTGTCAAGATATACTTCAAATCCAGCAAGTTGAACTTCCCCATGATTTTCCTTCCATTTATTTCTTATCAAAAATATTTTCTGCCTTCTACTTTGGCTCTTGGAGATTTACAAAGGAACTACCTTTTCTCCTTTGACTTTTGCCTCCAAACCATTTTCCCTGGCTAGTCCTTAGAGCCCTCAACCAAGATCCATGATGATCTACTGGTCTCCAGTTCAAATATTTCAAATTGTGCTTGCTGCAAGTTTGGGCCACATTTGTCAAATTTGATGAAATTCATTTGTTTCCTCCTCCTAAAAATCTGAGAAAATTCAGGCAGCCTCTGGATGCATTGAGAGGTCACCTCACCAAGTCCCAGCTCCAGAAAAAAAATTCTTCATGCCAAATCATTTCATCGAACACCTGAAGGGCACTGTTACTATCAAGTTTAGAAGTTCAGAGATACAGTTTCAGTGAGCCACTGTCGTTTTCTTCAGAACCCCTTCTCGATCTCGCCAGTAGCCGCGGTGGCGTCGTGCGCCATGTGCCTCCTTCTTATCCCTACGCCGCACGATCGCCTGGAAGCTTGCGGGCATCGGCGACGAGCAGGTGGAGGTGCGCCACCCCGTGAGCGACGGCAGCAGCGCCTTTTGCGGCTGCCAGAGAGGCGCAGCATTGGACGGCGCCGTCCAGCGCCGCCCAAGCCACCAGAGGCCACCGCGTGGCCATCCACTCACCCGTGCACGCCGCAGGTCCATCGTCGTGAACTGGTAGGCGCGGAGCGCACTCCCTGCCGCCGCCGTGCCCGTACGGCCGTTCCGTCGAGGGCCAGTGCATTACGTAAGCCCGACCGAGGTTTGAGCAGAGAAACGGCGCCAGTGATCCTCCCTGATGGTGCCTAGCCTCCTAAATCCCCTGCCCAACCTCTGCCTCGCCGTAATTGCTCGCTGGAGCTATCCCGTTCACGTCCACCCCCTCGGATCGCCTCTAAAAGGAGGTCCCGTGCTCGAACTCGAACCCGCACCACCTTTACACACCACCAGTACCGCGCCAAGCCACTGGGAGAGCCCCGAGGGAGTCTTCTTCCCCAACTCTGGCCGCCTCGACCCGCTTCGGGATCCAGCGCGATTCACTCCCGTGCGTGCACCCCTACCCCTCAGCTCTTGCCAGTAGCCTCCTAGTACATCCACATCTCTGACCCGCACATCAATTTGGAGTTTGCAGCACCCACCGGAGCATTCCAACATCGCCCGAACCACCGTCCGCCGGAGATAGTGTCGCCGTCGACGTGGTGCTCTCCGACGGCCAAGTCCACCACCCACCAACGCGGAAGAACACCATGAACCTGTTGGTACCCTCCGATCTCTCTGCCTCACCGTGGTTCAACGCCGGCGACCACTGCAGCCTTCGGGCGCCGGCGAGCTCCGTTGGGAGTTTTGAACCTGACGGGTGGGACCCCCCCCGTCAGCTCTCTTCTTTTCCCCTTCGAACCGTTTTCTGAAAGCGCCTTCGGGGAAAACGTGTTTTCCTTCTGGGCTGACGTATTCCTTACCGAACCGTTCTCTGGTTTTTCAAACAAGTCCCTGGTTCTTTTCTGTTTCATCACAGATCAGTCCTTGGACTAAAACCCTTATATCTTTTTAACAAAAGATGCTTTTTGATTGATTCTTTTTCTGTCAGTCTTATATTTTTGTCTAGTTTTTTATAGTATTCATTTGGAAAATTTTTGGAACAATTTTTATGCACGCAACGATTTTCACGTTAGTGTACGGTTTCGTTATACCGTAGGTTCCGGAGGAGGTGACGGAGCCGCGAACTTCGCCGAGCTAGACTCCGACTTCTCCGAACCAGGCAAGCATGTTTGAACCTTTGATATGATAGGTGTTTTGCATGTTTGCTTGAATGGTTTGTGCATGGCATGTGAGCATCGGTGCGTATTTTCGTTGCATGCAAGGCAACTAACCGTGTGTTTCGAAGTTACTGTGATCTTTGATGAGAGATGACCTGATCATGTGGTGACATGAAAGGTAGTAAGATGGTACTGTTGTAGCATGCCAGTCTTACATCATCCGGTAAACTCCGACGTTAACATGGGCTGAGCCACGTTACCGTTCTTCCCCTTTCGTGCTGCCACATGTTTTCTGCAAAGAATACGGTTTAGTAAGTTGCTAACCTCTTTCCTTGTACACACAAAATAGAGGGGCCGGGATGAGGGTTCCATGGCCCTGGATTAAAGCCAGTCATCGGGTCAGGGGGCATGGGTGTTTCCGGTTGGGATCGAGAGGGGGGCACCCCTTAGAGCGCGCGGTATAAATTTGATCCCATGCTACGCGAGGTTGTAGCCTCCCCGTCTCAAAGTTTTTCTTGAACGTTGCCGAGGGTGATTCCTGGCATCGGAATGTTGAATGGGTGTGTACTGGTTAGATGTGTTTCTCCTAAAACACCGTAAACGGAACTAGTCCCTTGTGACTACTGAAATCCGTTGGCTGTGGTTAAATAGTACAAACTCTGCAGAGTCAAATCCTTCCGAGTCATCGTGTCCATGGTCAAGGACCATGGCCAGTATATCCATATCCATGTCAGTCCCTATGTCAGTCCCCGTGGTAAATCCCCGGTGGACACGCTTGAGTGGTAAACCCGGTTGAACGTTATTCCTGTGGATGGACTAACCTTTTATTTATCTCGTACCTAAATATTCCCTTTGAAATGATTTAAATTCATGAGCTACTGAAATATTAAGTTATGAAATATAAGCCCTTTATGTGATGTCGCTCAGACGTCCGACTGTGGCACTCTTGTCATTTGCTTTCAGTATAAGCCCTTTATGTGATGTCGCTTAGACGTCCGACTGTGGCACTCTTGTCATTTGCTTTCAATATAAGCCCTTTATGTGATGTCGCTCAGACGTCCGACTGTGGCACGCTCGTTATTTACTGTTGATATAAGCCCTTTTTGTGATGTCGCTCAGACGTCCGACTGTGGCACGCTCGTTATTTACTTTTGATATAAGCCCTTTACGTGATGTCGCGCAGACGTCCGACTTTGGCACGTACTGTCGTTTATTTTCCATTATCAGCCCTTTATGTGGTGCCGCCTTGACGCCCGACTGCGGCATTGTTATTTCATTTGTATCCTTTCGAGGAGTCATTCAGGCACTCGATTGGCCTTCAGCTTTACATTGGGATTTCGGGAGGACTACCGCCCGACTTCCCTTTTATTTCCCATGCATTGCTATCTCATTGTTTGGGTGCGCTCTATTAATCTGTTCATTTGCATCATGTTTACATCTGTTATATCTTATGTCCGAACTGTCTTGCGAGTACTTTCATAGTACTCACCTGGCTTGTTGATTTGGCCAGATGTTGACGAAGGCGATCTCATGGATGAAGAGTTTGATAGTGAGTCCGACGCCTAGAGGAGTCCCAGTCAGTCCCGAGCGATCCTGGATATTGGTCACTTGTATTATATACGCTTCCGCCACCCGCAATAGGAATCCTCGAGCCTCACTCCGACGCTCGATGAGCTGTTAGATGCAGGAGTCATGTCACCCAGTTCACTGTGACATATCCACCACCGCTTTTATTGTGAGCCAGTAGTTATGCCACCTTATCCGCCTTTATGTGTAATATCGGCGTGCTTGTAATAAATTGTTGAGCAGCCTCCGCTCAACCTTGTATTATATTTAGTACTCCTGGTTTTTCTTCTGTGATCAAGAAATTGTCTACCAGTGAGAAGGATTCTTCTCTACTGGTCCGTAAAAGGGATCGGTTTCTCAATAAATATTTTTATTGGAAAACCGGTCGTGACAGAGTTCTTAAGTAATATGACTAATTGAACTTTAATTTATCATGAACTTAGTCTTGGTAGTATTTGCATATCTATGTTGTAGATCAATTGCTCGCGTTTAGCTCCCCTGTTTTATTTTTGATATGATCCTAGAGAAAACTAAGTTGAAAGATGTTAGTACCAATGATACGGATTGGATCCGTGATCTGAGGATTTTCCTCATTGCTGCACAGAAGTATAATGTCCTTGATGCACCGCTAGGTGACAAACCTATTGCAGGAGCAGATGCAGACGTTATGAACGTTTGACAAAAGCTCAGTATGATGACTACTTGATAGTTTAGTGCACCATGCTTTACGGCTTAGAACCGGGACTTCAAAAATGTTTTGAACGCCACAGAGCATATAAAATGTTCTAAGAGTTGAAATTGGTATTTCATACTCATGCCCGTGTCGAGAGGTATGAGACCTCTGACAGTACTTTGCCTACAAGATGGTGGAGAATTGTTCAGCTAGTGAGCATATGCTCAGAATGTCTGAGTACTACAATCACTTGAATCAAGTGGGAGTTAATCTTCCAGATAAGATAGTGATTGACAGATTTCTCTAGTCACTATCACCAAGTTACTAGAACTTTGTGATGAACTATAATATGCAAGGGATAACGGAAATGATTCCCAAGTTCTTCGTGATGCTAAAATCGACGAAGGTAGAAATCAAGAAAAACATCAAGTGTTGATGGTTGACAAGACCACTAGTTTCAAGAAAAGGGCAAAGGGAAGAAGGGGAACTTCAAGAAGAACGGCAAGCGAGTTGCTGCTCAAGTGAAGAAGCCCAAGTCTGGACCTAAGCCTGAGACTGAGTGCTTCTGCTGCAAAGGAACTGGTCACTGGAAGCGGAACTGCCCCAAGTATTTGGCGGATAATAAGGATGGCAAAGTGAACAAAGGTATATTTGATATACATGTTATTGATGTGTACTTTAATAGTGTTTATAGCAACCCCTCAGTATTTGATACTAGTTCAGTTGCTAAGATTAGTAACTCGAAACGGGAGTTGCAGAATGAACAGAGACTAGTTAAGGGTGAGGTGACGATGTGTGTTGGAAGTGGTTCCAAGATTGATATGATCATCATCGCACACTCCCTATACTTTCGGGATTAGTGTTGAACCTAAATAAGTGTTATTTGGTGTTTGCGTTGAGCATGAATATGAGTTGATCATGTTTATTGCAAAACGGTTATTCATTTAAGATAGAGAATAACTGTTGTTCTATTTACATGAATAAAACCTTATATGGTTACACACCCAATGAAAATGGTTCGTTGAATCTCGATCATAGTGATACACATATTCATAATAGTGCAAAGTTAATTATGATAGTGCAACTTATTTGTGGGACTGCCGTTTAAGTCATATTGGTGTAAAGCGCACGAAGAAACTCCATGCTGATGGGCTTTTGGAATCACTTGATTATGAATCACTTGATGCTTGCGAACCATGCTTTATGGGCAAGATGACTAAGACTCCATTCTCCGGAACAATGGAGCGAGCAACAGACTTATTGGAAATAATACATACTGATGTATGTGATCCGATGAGTGTTGAGGCTCGCGGCAGGTATCGTTATTTTCTGACCTTCACAGATGATTTGAGCAGATATGGATATATCTACTTGATGAAACATAAGTCTGAAACATTTGCAAAGTTCAAAGAATTTTAGAGTGAAATGGAAAATCATCGTGACAATAAAATAAGGTTTCTACGATCTGATCGCGGAGACAAATATTTGAGTTACGAGTTTGGTCTTCAAATTAAAACAATGTGGAATAGTTTCAAAAATTCGTGCCACCTGGAACACCACAACATAATGGTGTGTCCGAACGTCATAACCGTACTTTATTGGATATAGTGCAATCTATGATGTTTCTTACCGATTTACCACTATAGTTTTGGGGTTATGCATTAGAGACAACTGCATTCATGTTAAAAAAGGGCACCACCTGAATCCGTTGAGACGACACCATATGAAATGTGGTTTAGCAAGAAACCTAAGCTGTCGTTTCTTAAAGTTTGGGGCGGCGATGCTTATGTGAAAAAGTTTCAAACTGATAAGCTCGGACCCAAATCGGAGAAGTGCATCTTCATAGGATACCCAAATGAAATTGTTGGGTACACCTTCTATCACAAATCCGAAGGAAAATTCGTTGCCAAGAATGGATCCTTTCTAGAGAAGGAGCTTCTCGTGAAAGAAGTGAGTGGGAGGAAAGTAGAACTTGATGAGGTAACTGTACCTGCTCCCTTATTGGAAAGTAGTTCATCACAGAAATCTGTTCCTGTGACTCCTACACCAATTAGTGAGGAAGCTAATGATGATGATCATGTAACTTCAGATCAAGTTACTACCGAACCTCGTAGGTTAACCAGAGTGAGATCCGCACCAGAGTGGTATGGTAATCCTATTCTGGAGGTTATGTTACTAGACCATGACAAACCTACGAACTATGAAGAAGCAATGGTGAGCCCAGATTCCGCAAAATGGCTTGAGGCCATGAAATCTGAGATGGGATCCATGTATGAGAACAAAGTGTGGACTTTGGTTGACTTGCCCGATGATCGGCAAGCCATTGAGAATAAATGGATCTTCAAGAGGAAGACGGACGCTGATAGTAGTGTTACTATCTACAAAGCTAGAATTGTCGCAAAAGGTTTTCGACAAGTTCAAGGTATTGACTACGATGAGAGTTTCTCACTCGTATCTATGCTTAAGTCTGTCCGAATCATGTTAGCAATTGCCGCATTTTATGAAATCTGGCAAATGGATAAACAAAACTGCATTCCTTAATAGATTTATTAAAGAAGAGTTGTATATGATGCAACCAGAAGGTTTTGTCGATCCTAAAGGTGTTAACAAAATGTGCAAGCTCCAGCGATCCATCTATGGACTGGTGCAAGCATCTCGGAGTTGGAATATACGCTTTGATGAGTTGATCAAAGCATATAGTTTTATACAGACTTGCGGTGAAGCCTGTATTTACAAGAAAGTGAGTGGGAGCACTACAACATTTCTGATTATATGTGAATGACATATTGTTGATCGGAAATAATGTAGAATTATTCTGCAAATCATAAAGGAGTGTTTGAAAGGAGTTTTTCAAAGAAAGACCTCGGTGAAGCTGCTTACATATTGGGCATCAAGATCTATAGAGATAGATCAAAACGCTTGATAAGTTTTTTCAATGAGTACATACCTTGACAAGATTTTGAAGTAGTTCAAAATGGAACAGTCAAAGAAAGAGTTCTTGCCTGTGTTACAAGGTGTGAAATTGAGTAAGACTCAAAGCCCGACCACGGCAGAAGATAGAAAGAGAATGAAAGTCATTCCCTATGCCTCAGCCATATGTTCTATAAAGTGTGCCATGCTATGTACCAGATCTATTGTATACCCTACACTGATTTTCGCAAGGGAGTACAATAGTGATCTAGAAGTAGATCACTGGACAGCGGTCAAAATTATCCTTAGTGGAATAAGGATATGTTTCTCGATTATGGAGGTGACAAAAGGTTCATCGTAAAAGGGTTACGTCGATACAAGTTTTAGCACTGATCCAGATGACTCTAAGTCTTCATCTGGATACATATTGAAAGTGGGAGCAATTAGCTAAAGTAGCTCCGTGCAGAGCATTGTAGACATAGAAATTTGCAAAATACATACGGATCTGAATATGGTAGACCCGTTGACTAAACTTCTCTCACAAGCAAAACATGATCACACCTTAGTACTCTTTGGGTGTTAATCACATAGCGATGTGAACTAGATTATTGACTCTAGTAAACCCTTTGGGTGTTGGTCACATGACGATGTGAACTATGGGTGTTAATCACATGGTGATGTGAACTATTGATGTTAAATCACATGGCGATGTGATCTAGATTATTGACTCTAGTGCAAGTGGGAGACTGAAGGAATTATGCCCTAGAGGCAATAATAAAGTTATTATTTATTTCCTTATATCATGATAAATGTTTATTATTCATGCTAGAATTGTATTAACCGGAAACATGATACATGTGTGAATACATAGACAAACAGAGTGTCACTAGTATGCCTCTACTTGACTAGCTCGTTGATCAAAGATGGTTATGTTTCCTAGCCATAGACAAAGAGTTGTCATTTGATTAACGGGATCACATCATTAGGAGAATGATGTGATTGACTTGACCCATTCCGTTAGCTTAGCACTTGATCGTTTAGTATGTTGCTATTGCTTTCTTCATGACTTATACATGTTCCTATGACTATGAGATTATGCAACTCCCGTTTACCGGAGGAACACTTTGTGTGCTACCAAACGTCACAATGTAACTGGGTGATTATAAAGGTTCTCTACAGGTGTCTCCGAAGGTACTTGTTGGGTTGGCGTATTTCGAGATTAGGATTTGTCACTCCGATTGTCGGAGAGGTATCTCTGGGCCCACTCGGTAATGCACATCACTATAAGCCTTGCAAGCATTGCAACTAATGAGTTAGTTGTGGGATGATGTATTACGGAATGAGTAAAGAGACTTGCCGGTAACGAGATTGAACTAGGTATTGAGATACCTACGATCGAATCTCGGGCAAGTAACACACTACAAAAAAATACACTTCCGTGATGATACGTGTTTGTCACAGTAGGTCACGTTTTTTGTCATGCATGTACATCCATGACAAATTTATGACAGAATCAAGATAGTCATACCTGTGCTGTCGTAGAAGTGTTCCATGACATTACCAAAATTATCATCATGGAAGTGTCCACTTCCATGACGATAAATCGCGCGTCACAGAAGTGCTTTCGTCAAGGGTGACCGACACGTGGCATCCACCGTAACGGAACACCGTTAAGCTATCGGGTTGGGTTTTGGATCCGATAACCCGTTAACAGCCCCGACCAATGGGGATTTTCCACGTGTAAAATCATCATTGGCTAGAGGAAACATGTGTCGGCTCATCGTTGGGACAGATGTCATCCACTCACTGGACAGAAGGCGCCTATGATACGTCGACACGTGGTACGGCCCAATAGTGGCCCATTCCTGTGAAAAGGCCGGCCCGTTCGACTTGGTCAAAAGCTGGCGGGCCGGCCCATAGAAAGCCTGTTAACGGCCTGTTCGCATATAGCCCATTTACAGCCCGCTAACCCAAGGCCCGTTACGCCCTATCCGAATTAGGCCTAGTAGCGTCATCTGGGCCATCCAATATGATTCCAGCCCGTTTTCACTTCTGGCCCATGTATAGCCCATGACGTCTTTCGTCCCATATGAGGCCCTTTGTAACTCTTGGCCCATTAGCGGCCCGTGCTAAAACTGGCCCGTAATGAACAGTGTATTACTTTACACCCATTAACGGCCCGTGGTGAAACTGGCCCGTAATGAACAGTGTATCACTTTATACCCCTTAACGGCCCGTTATTCCGTTGGGCTGTTTCGAGTGCAAGTTAAGTTTCGGCCTTCTGAGGGCCCATTTATTCTTGGGCTCATTTGCAGCATTCGGTTACTTATGACCCGTTACTGTCATTTTCTGCTTGTGGGCCAAATTCAGCCCGTCGTTACAATCGGCCCGTTTGTGGACCGTTAGTCTGTTGGGCTATTTTCATAGCATCACCAAATACGGCCTATTAACGGCCCGTTATGGTCAGCCCATAAAACGTACGATTTCCATTAAAGGCCCGTCTACGGCCCATTAAAGGCCCGTACAAGACCCATAAATGAGTCGGCGGCCCATGGATCCTACGAGACGTAGAAGGCCCATGGATCCTACGAGACGTAGAAGGCCCATGGATCCTACGAGACATACAAGGCCCATGGATCCTACGAGACGTAGAAGGCCCATGGATCCTACGAGACGTTGAAGGCCCATGGATCCTACGAGACGTAGAAGGCCCATGGATCCGACGGCCCATGAAGGGCCATGGTCGGGCGAGTTGGCCCCCATTTGAACGATATAGCATATTCAAAGAATTATCCTACTCAATACTATACAACAAAGAGATCAAGGCATAGAAAGGTGGAATAATCCTACACTATACAATAAAGAAATTACAGCCGATTATACCCACTGGGCATTATGGTTCGGCACAGGTGATAATAAAGCATACACAAACAGCAAATTACATACACTGGGCAAATACAGGTCATACATCATGGACGCGCATCAACTTAACTCCATTTGAACTATAATCTCTTTAGAAAATAGGATTGGCCGGATTCAGATAGCACAAATTTCAGTCTGCAAAATCTCCAATTCCTTCATGGTTACCTCAGTGTCTTGTTTCATTTTTTTGACTCCTGCATCTAATACCTTCATGTCCAGTCTCAACTTGTTGATTATACGTTGACAATCATGTACACGTTGTCTTGCCACCTCTAGTTGATGCTCGAGAACATCAGCACATTCCAATTCCAATCCATAATCATTCGGTAACGGCCATGCCGCACTGCTCGCAGATCTTTGTGTTGATGTCACTTCATCCTGAAATGTTTCTGTAAGTACACATGACTAGGGCAAAAATATAGTTACAACAGTGAAGCGAACAAGACACTATTTTGTACTACATGGCAAAACATGACTAACAATAATGTTACACGTCACTTTCAAAAAAAATGTTACACATCATGAAGCATAAGCAGGTGATATTTTAAAAATTATAAAAAAGATAGTCTGTGCAGCCTGCATACGGAAATCCCTCTTAGCTCACCAGACGAGCATGATGTTGGGGCCCAATCGAAAACACAGACAAGTTACAAATTTAGACAGCACGTTGCGTATAAGTAAGCAAGCAGTTGGCCATTCTGTACCTCAATTAAAGTCTTAGGGAGCATAATGAACAGCAGAGGATTTCATACAAACATACTACAGCAGGCAAAACTATGCAATCATTAGCGTAGTATAAACTAGATTGTGAGCCTCATGCAATAATAGTTGGTTAATAGACTTCAAACCTTCAGGCACACTTCGGCAGAGTAATTAATTGGTAAGGCCTTTAATTATGTCAACTAATAGTGATACAAGTACCGAACATCAGGCATGATTATTTGGGCATCTCATTAACTGAGGACAAATAAAGCAATTGAAAAGAGAAAATTAACTATGCCTGAAACAAACAAGGAATTGAACTGTTGAGTTGCATACAGTGACTTACCTTAGCAGGTTGAAGAGGCTCAGCGCAGCTCCTACTTCTCTTGCAAGGCTCCTTCCTAACATCTTGTACTTCGAAATCCTCAATCTTATCTTCATTGCACCCCCTCTGCAAGGTGACACAAACTAGTTACTCGTTTCCTTGGAAGATAAATATGCATACTTTCCAGTCTGTGAACACAAAAGGATGAGATTATAACAAAACAACACCACATAATGAAACATGCCGCATATCTTGCACTTGCACACAATGAAATGAGCATTTACTATGTCTGCACTATGTAAAAACTAGGCATACCTTCGAACTGGATCTCCAGGTACTCTTGGAGAGCCTACTGTAGTGTACACCCAAACCTTTATGTCACCTATGAGTTAGACAAGGCCCCACTACAGTAGCCCTTAGTGTTTAAATCATTGACAAGCTCTGTTAGAGTGTTAGGTCAAGAATAGCAGGTAATCAAAGCAAACAGTCCTAGTATGGCTGGCTGATGCAAACAAGCAATTGAACAGATGTGTGAGCAAATCTTACATCTCAAGAAAAGAAGCAAAGAAGGAGGCTTAAAGACCATCACTTGACTGACCAGATTTAAGGGGCATTTAAACATCATGTGCAACATATGAACTAACATAAACATTGCATATTCCAGATTCTACAATGGAATGCACATGTATTAGGTTATGCCATGTATGATGATGCCTAAATGTACAGATAGCAGGCAGGAGTGATTCATCATTGCACGCACAATTGAATTGCAGGTTAAGGGCCAGTTCGATTCCGCCTTTTCAGCGCATATTGTCAAAATAAGCCATAAAAGATGTAAAGAAGTCATTTTTGAGTTATGGGCTTGGGCTTAACTAATATCACTTTGGAGGGGGGTGTTTCGGGTAGAACCTCACTAAAAATTGAAGGGAAGGGGAATAGTGAAATGACTCTGTTGTCTGCCTATATTACACTCAAAATGCAACTCCTGACGCCCGTGTCACACCTGACCCTCAAATAAAAACAAACACACAAGCATTCATTGCCCTGCCCGCTTGCATCTCCTCTCCCCTTTCCCTCTACCTCGATCCCCTACCTGCAGCACTAGGGTTCCTCCAGCGAGCCGTCGCCACTGGTCCCATCTGGCCTGGTCATCGACGATGCTATGTCCAGCTAGGCTACATGGCCGGCGGGTAGGGGCAAATCTCCCTGGATGCTCCTCCCTCTGGCGCCGCCCCTCATTCTCATGGTTTCCAGCAGCTGCTCCACTGTGGTTCGTCCAACGCACTACTCCGGCGGGCGCTGCAGAACTACGGCTGATGCCACACTGCGGCAGAAGGCACCTTATTCCCCCTCCCCTCCTCCCAGGCCATGGCCTTGAGGTGCTGTTGAAGGATGAGCTCATCCAACAAGGTGAGGATCTCCTCTGATTTTTTGCCAAATTTTCATTCTGATCCACTATACGATGAATTGCTATGAGCTGCTGCTGCTGTATGATGAGTTGCTATGAGGTGCTGCTGCTGCTATATGATGAATTGCTATGAGCTGCTGCTGCTGCTATATGATGAGTTGCTACAAGCTGCTCCTGCTGCTGCTATATGATGAATTGCTATGAGCTGCTCCTGCTGCTGCTATATGATGAATTGCTATGAGCTGCTCCTGCTGCTGCTATATGATGAATTGCTATGAGCTGCTGCTGGTATATGATGAATTGCAGACTGCTGCTGCTGTATGATGAGTTGCTATGAGCTGCTACTGCTATATGATGCTTTCAGGTGGTGCTGCTATACGATAATAACCAGCCACTTGGACCATCGAATTTCAATAAATAATTGTCCTTCATTTAAATGTGGGTCATGCGTTCTTCGTTTAAATTAGGCAATGGGATCTCTATGGAAAACATTGACCAAAGTAGATTGTGCCAAGTAGATGGTATATTTGTATTTGCATTTTGAGCAAATAGTGATGGTCTGTTTTCCTATCATATTAATTACTGCACTGGGTTCAATTTGTGATGTTTGCAAGTCAAATTAATTTCCATATGGGCAGCAAAATGAAAAAAATATAATGCAATCTAGACTTTCCACTGATCATACCAAAGACAAGCTGAAAACGCAATGAAAAGAACTGGTTGGCTTATTACATGGAGCTTATATTCACAGGTGCTTATTTTCTTAGGATAACTCGTAATAACTGTCCCTAAGAAACTTGGCTAATAGAACTGGCATACAAATAACATGTCACGATGATTGCAATGGAGGAGTGACGTACCATAGCACACTGTATAGGCTCACCGCTGCCTCTCCTTTTTTGCGATGTTCCATGAAATTGCCACATACATCTTGTACTTTTTCATTGTGTAACCCTATCTGCAAGTTGACACGGCTAATTTCAGACATCTCTACATGATACTACATTACATATCCCTTGCGCATATTTAAACCACCAATTAACGATTGTGTGCGTACCATAAACTAGCCATGACTCTGTATGCTGGACTAGCAGGCACTCTAAGGGAGCCTAATGTAGTGCACCGGAATTCCTACATGCCACCTACGATTTTGTGTAATGTACTGCCCCTGTTCCTAAATATATGTCTTTGTAGAGATTCCAGTATGGACCACATACAGATGTATATAGATGCATTTTCGAGTGTAGATTCACTCATTTTTCTCCGTATGTAGCCTATAGTGGAATCTCTAGAAAGACTTATATTTAGGAACGGAGGTACGAGGTAGTATCATGTATGACATCTACATATCTAATTTAGCAGCCAGTAGTAGAAATCATTGTCTGCACAACGGGATTACTGGTCGAAAATCCTAGCAAAGCACGTTGGCAGGCACAGAACAATACAAGAGAGAGAGAGAGAGATGCGCTTACAAGATCATAGCAATGCCTCAGTCCAGGATCTTGGTTGGCCAAGCTGTTAGATCCAGAAGAAACATCGTCCTTGCCAGCTGCATAACAGGTAACAGCGACCAGTTAGTATATTTGAAGTACATCAGGCAGGTGATGCTGGACGGGTTTAAAGGTGACAAGTACCTAGGCCGTGGCGGGTGCTTGGCATCTCTCCAGACGGTGGGAATCAGGTTAGAAACATCGAGGGTGATGATGCTGCGCTGGCTGTCGGGGTCCGGTAAGGAGATCTAGAACCGTCGAGTAGGGTGTTTGTGGAGCGACTCCGGTAGGGTGGACTACGGAATGGGCGAAGCGGATCTGTGGCCGTGGACGAGGGCGTAGGTGAAGCTGCTTCGATGGTTGGGTTAAGGCTGGTTTCGATGACGGGATCTGCGGCCGTGGACGGGGCGTCAGAAGCTGCTCCGGTGGTTGGGTTAAGGATGGTGTCGACAATGCGGATCTGCGGCCATGGACGGGGCGTCAGAAGCTGCTCCGGTGGTTGGGTTAAGGATGGTATC
>NC_057814.1:584566079-584566731 GCF_018294505.1 Triticum aestivum | reverse complement strand
GTCAGAAGCTGCTCCGGTGGTTGGGTTAAGGGTGGTGTCGACGATGCGGATCTGCGGCCGTGGACGGGGCTTCAGAAGCTGCTCCGGTAGGTTGGATGAGGGTGCGAGGAAGTGGATCTGAGGCCATGGACTTGTGAGTTGGCAAAGCAGCCCCGGTAGGGTTGAGAATGGTATAGGCGAAGCTACTCCGGTAGGGTTGACGATGGTGTCGGCGAAGCGGCTCCGCTAGGGTTGAGGAAGGTGTCGGCGAAGCGGCTTCGGTAGGGTTGAGGAAGGTGTCGGCGAAGAGGATCAGAGGCCGTCGACGGGGGCGTCGGTGGGGCGGCTCCGGGGGGTGTGGACGAAGCGTCTCCGGTGGGGAGTACGAATGAGCCGCTGCAGATGCGCGGCGGTTGACGAGAGTACCGGCGAAGCAGATCCGGCGCCGTGGACAAGGCCGGCACTGAATGGGCTGTGGTACAGTGGTGGATGAGCAGTCTACTTGTTTCTAGGGGAGGTGGGAGGGGTAGATGCGGCCGCAGAAGCAGATCCGGCGAGGTGGACGCCGCTGGCAGTGAATGGGCTATGGTACGCCGGTGGATGAGCAGTCTAGGGTTTCGAGAGGGGAGGGGAGAAAGGGCGATGAAGTACGGACGGCGTGATGTAAGATGCT
>NC_057814.1:584540436-584566067 GCF_018294505.1 Triticum aestivum | reverse complement strand
TGAATGGGCTATGGTACGCCGGTGGATGAGCAGTCTAGGGTTTCGAGAGGGGAGGGGAGAAAGGGCGATGAAGTACGGACGGCGTGATGCAAGATGCTCTGGTGCTGTGGAGTTAGTCGTTTTTGCGGGAGGGGGAGAGGAAATGGGGGTGCCGTCTAGTGGGGGAACCGGAAGTTACCAAAGCAGCCCCGACCTATCATGTAGATGAGGGCGGTATTGTAACTGTTGGTCTCCGTGCACCAAGGACAAAAGGGGGATTTCACATGCTAAAGACTAAGGTGGCGGAAATTTTAGAAGGAGGCGGGAGATTTTGTCGCCCGCAGGATCGTTCGTATCCAGTTTCAACTAATTTTGGACCGTGCTAGTGGGAAGGTCATGCTAGACTGTGTACACGGGGCACGCGTCAGCAGTTAATAACTGGTGTGAAGTCCACCCCAGAAAAAAAGAGAATAACTCGGGATGATGCGCCGATAACTTGGACGTTCACACGGGCGCGGCCAATCGTACGGGTGTAGTGGCACGTTCACAAAAAAGGGATCAAACGCTCAGCCTACGTATTTCTCATGTAAGTAGATAATTTAGTGCCATTGGTTATTTACTTTAAACATAATGCATTGACGTGTTAGTGTAGAGGCGCACAAGAAATGGATATTGTAGTCAGCTACTTAAAAGTCTTACCTCATATGATTACATAGCCTCCATTTCATAAATTGCGTACCCGTTGAATTCATATATGAATATTACATATATTACTTCAAAATAGAAACTTAAATCATCCAAGACTAATGAATTTGAATGCAAGAGTAACAATGGTGCATATACATGATAGCTACATTGGTTGTTTGAAGAAACATCATTGTAACTTTGGCATGCACAACTGAAAAGGTTTATTTAAATAGAAAAAAATGTGATATGTGAGTGTCCAATCTTTATAACGTTGAATCGATATTGTACCTTTGGCCATGATACGAAGTAGATATTGACTTATGTTCAAGCGATGCACGTCCACGATCGCTAGATAGTGATACGTGAATGAATTGTGCAATCTCTCTCACACGCATACATATCTCATTTCCCTGTGGGCATCGGAATCACACACGCGCACTTCGTGTATTTCTCTCCCTCCGTCAGGGTTAAATTCGTCTTTCTACCCCGTCCTACAAGTCTCTCACACAGAAACACACACGCTCTCTATGTCTAACACGCCCACCCCTTTAATTCCGCACACCCACAGCCACTAATGTCTCAAAGTATAATAATGTCTCTCACACATATGCTATCTACCTACTAGCAAGATGCCCATGCATTGCACGGAACATCAAGATGCATTTGTATGAGAAGTTTATCTTGTGGGAGAAAAGGATGAACGAGGGAATGCCTTATTTGCAAATGCGGAGAGGGGTGTGGGTATCTTTTTGCAAAATTGCCATAGTTTCCTTCCTGTCCGTCGAATATAAATTAGATGGCCTATATTGCAGGATGGCAGGAACACCATCATCACCAACTCTGTTTTTTATAAGAGTAGAGATATGTGAGTGTCACTGCCCCCCCCCCCCACACACACCCACACTTCCCAACACCGAAGGAGTAGGGTGACACCTCGATCTTGATACTAATCTATCGACTGGCTTCTCTCTCAAACATACACACACACACTACCTGGCACCGAAGGAGTAGGGTGGCACATCGATCTTGTTAATAATCTATCTACTCCTCTTTCAAACACACACACACACACACACTCGCTAGTTGTGCCTCTGTGCCTACTGCGCACACTCTCAATACGTCTTTCTCTCCCTTCCCCCAACAATGACAGCAGAAGGGTGACAACTCGATCTGATCATAATCTGTCAATTGATTTCTCTCTCAAACATTGTGTCTCGGTGCCTCGCTCGGTAGCCCCCTCGATATGTAGACTTCTCGCGCGCGCACAGCTGTAGTGACGATGACGCTGAACCCAGTGTGCCTTGTTTTTACCGGCCTCATGTGATAGTTTTCACCCTGTTTTCTATTAATTAACAAGGCAACCTTTTATTTGTTACTACTAGTGAATCTGAAATCATTCGGGGCAGACATAAGATATATCACTTCAACCCAATTATCGCAGCAACTATTTTAAAAGAAATTAGCTAGCTGCCCATGCGTTGCACGGAACATCAAGATGCATTTGTATGAGTAGTTTATCTTGTGAGAGAAAAGGTTGAACGAGGGAAGGCCTTATTTGCGAACGTGGAGAGACGTGTGGGTATATTTTTGCAAAATTGCCATAGTTTCTTTCCTATCCGTTAGATATAAATTCGACGGCCTATATTGCAGGATGGCACACACACCATCATCACCAACTCTGTTTTCTACTCCCTCCGTCCGAAAATACTTGTCATCAAAATGGATAAAAAGAGATGTATCTAAAACTAAAATACGTCTAGATACATTTCCTTTTATCCATTTTGATGACAAGTATTTCCGGACGGAGGGAGTATTTGTCTTTTTAGAGATTTCAACAAGTGACTATGACCGGACCTTACCAACATACTCAAAAAAGTAGTCCATAATTTTGATGTTACCCTCATTTCTTGGCGGTGCAGTGCCATCTGGATACCTCATAAATAAATCAAGGACAAATCTGACCCCTTCCTGAAAAGGCATACGGAGCAAAATGAGTGAATCTACACTCTAAAATATGTCTACACACACATCCGTATGTGGTAGTCCATTTGAAATCTGAAAAAGACAAATATTTAGGAACGAATGGAGTATATATAAGAGTAGACATGGAGATATATCTCCAGCATGGTCTACAACAAAAATGTGCTGGGCTGGTTAGCGCCGGATGCTCGCAACGCGATGACATGAGTTCGAATTCTGTATTTTAACTTTATATTTTTATATTATATATTACTCTACTTATTTAATATATACTTCTTTCGCTACTGTACTGACAGTGGAACCCATAGAGTACTTAGAATACAAGATTAAGGATGGACTTGTTTTTTTTAACTTTCTGTACGAAGCTGTAGCCACCCTGCAAGTCACGTGTACACTGTACATGCAATTAACTTTTTATAGAGGGACAATCATACAGGCAATTAACTCAAATGGATTGGATGTCACTCTATTATTTCCAGCATAAAGAGCATCTCCAACGGCAGCCGGCAAATTTCCTCCCGCTTCCTTAAGCGGAGGACGACATCAAACGCCAGCAGCATACATTTTTACAACTCTAACCAACCAGATGAAATTCGTGCAAACACGGACTGATTTCATATAACCATGAAGGATTTCGTATAAAAAAGCCGGATTTCATATAAACATGATGGATTTGATTACATTTACATGAACTAAGAGGTGCCAATCCAGCTCTCTTGCATAATTAATACTCCCTCCGTCCGGAAATACTTGTCCTAGAAATGGATGTATCTAGACTTATTTTAGTTCTAAATGGCCGCCCGCGGATCCCTTTGTCTTCCTCATGTCCGTCAGACACTTGCGGGGTCGACGAAGGTCCTCGGAAGAGACGAAGCAGCAAAGAAACCACCTGAATCCGCGGTCGTCGCCTCGGCGGTGGCCTTCATGGGTCCCAAGTGGCGGCGGCCTCCCGTGTTCTACTTCTCCTCAATGATGGCGGCGGATACGGAGAAGCTGGCCACCGACTCGTCGCTCTCCATGCACCCGGCTTCTGTCTCTTCCTGCATGGCGCTGCCGCAGACATGGGAGGCGCGCCCACAGACACGGGAGGCGCGACCACCGCAGACACTGGTGGCGCGGTACGACGCGGCAGCGACGGCGCCCGTACCAGCGTGCTAGCCGCCGTGCCGGCGTGGAGCAACTCGCCACTCCTCATCGAGCTGAACTGGAGCGGCGAGTTGCTGAACCACGTGCCTGCTTGGGGCGGCAACTGGCTCCGTCGGGCCAAGCGAGGTTGGTGAAGCACCGAGCGGCCTCGCCCGTATCCGGAGGGCTCGGCGGGCCACCCAGCCGGGTAATATGCCGTAGAACGGCTTATCGGAAGCCATCGGAAGAGTGGAGAAAATGGTGAAGGAGGAGATGGTGGAGCGGTGGAGGGGTGCGATTCTTGCCCGCTGTCTGTCTGGCCTTGTGTAAATAGAGGGCGGACGGTAGGAGCTTGGCCGGCGTCTGGCCTCGTTTAAACTGAGGGCGGACGGGAGGAGCTCGGCCGGTGTTGCGTTTAATTCCGACCCGCTCATGAACGGACGTGTGGCAGGAGTAGGATTCTCGGTTTGCATGCGGGTTTAACGGAGGGGTTTAATGGAGGCGCCGGGTGTGCAGTGGGCGGCGCAGTACTATTCGATTTGACAGCAGTAATGAGCCGTCAAATCACGAAGGCCCTCGCCTCTCGTGAAACCGACCGAGCTAGACTGCCCCGCCCTCTAGCCTTTTAAAAAATGTATATACTCCACTTTTGTACAGTAGTAGTATCAATGGATTGCGCCATGGAGCAAAACTTGAAATTAAAAAAAGGTGGTACATATAGAGAGTGCTCGTCGCCAAATTATGCATATAGTACTATTAAAAAGGCTTGTCACAATAATGGTGTCCAGCACAAGTGCACAACCCACCCCTCAAATAAAACTAAGCACCCTGGAATTCTTTGACAAAACTAAGCACCCTGAAATTCTTTGACAACTAAACTGCTGGCTATATGATGTTGGCCATATATATTGTACGTATATAATGTGAAGAAACGAGTGGTAGTACTATACCAACTAAAAGATGAAATGTAAGAAATACTAGTATGTATGTACTAAAGAGTTAAAGTAACAAGAAGAAACATAACATAGTTCTGCTGGGGGCTCAGCACAACACACCCCTCAAATTAAATTAAGCACACCTGAAATTAAACTTTGCAACTATTTCGGTAGACACTGCATTAGAACCACCATGAGCAACGACACTGCCACCTTACTCGGAGTCCTCGTCCACGTCCTCGACTTCGTCCTTGTCCCTCTTCCTCTTGGCCGATACTTCTTGCTTGAACCGCACACTTGGCTGTTTCTCTTCATCCAACCCTTGTAGATATTGAAGCAAAGGTAGCCATCCATTGCAGCGTAGTGGATGTGGTCTATATCTAGTACATTCCGCTGCCATGCATGACGATGAAACGTGTATGGAGGTTTCTCCAGTTTACCGTACGAAGGATGAACCATGGCTCCTGCCGGGGTCAGCATTGAAGGTTGACGAGAGGACACCAGCCGATTCTTCTGGAGGTCGAAGGTGTTTCCCACAACGAGGCCTATCCGACGCAGGACTTCTTTGTCGTTACCAAAGTCTACAGTAACGAATTTGACTAGGTTGCTCTCGAGGAAGTCCTTAAAATCCTGGCACTCAACGTCGGCATGGCACATGTGGTAGACCAAGCATAAGTCATGCACGCAAACCTGGATCACGGCGGGCTTCTTCCTCTCTTCGTCCTTTAGATCCTTCTCTCGTCCCAGGACTGTGGTGTACTCAACATCTAGCCCAGTGACCCACTCATCATCTGAGTCTTCGAACATGCGTCTGAAGCGAGAAAGGCATCCTTTCACCGTCGCGAAGAACGGGTGTAGATGACGTCGAACTCATCGCCAGTGATGGTTCTAACCTTGTACTCACCGCCGATCGGGGAGATTTGGGACGCCATGGATTTGGGAGGAGGGTTCGGATTAGTGGAACTGCCGTAATGTGAATGGACGGGACGACTAGGAGCGAACCGCCATAGTATTGAAGGACGTGCGGGGACGAGTAGGAGCGAACTGCCAGCGTGCGAATGACAGGGTAGTGGCTTTCCATTCTCCCATGATACGGGCTTCCGAGAGCCCTTGGATCTGAGATCGAACGGTTGCATGGCGTGATTCTAGACCTATGGGTGAATATCCTATCCTAGAGGGTTATTCTGTAAATTTTCAGCAACTTAGCATGCGACCGTTTGATCGCAGATCCAAGGGCTGCCAGCAGCCCGTATCGTGGTCGCGCCTACCACGACCATCGCGTCGCTCGTGCGGTCGTGCCCTTGGAGATTTAACACGGTGCGTTAGGCTATCTGATGTTGGCATGTCATACATAGTCATCACTTAGTCACTCATACTACAACAAGGTTTTGGCTATAAGGTTGGCTATAAGTGTATTTTTTTACTTCTCTCTATCTCTTTCTTCGTACTCCCTCCGTCCCATAATATAAGAACTTTTTTGACACTAGTGTAGTGCCAAAAATGTTCTTATATTATGGGACACAGGGAGTACTAGTATTTATTGCATTGCCAAGGAGTGACCTCTTTCAATGAAATGGTGTTGCTAAGTTTGCTTCATTTAATTAGCTATAGACTCAAAATTGTCTTTTCACCTAGGTACACACGCTTATCGCCGTTTCTTCCTTGGGTCACCAAACTAGTCTCTCTCTTCTTGATTAACTTGCCACATCAGACTTTATGCCTATGTGGCAAGCTTAAGCACCTGTAGGAGCAAGTAAGTACAATAGTGCGCTTTACATGGCATTTTTGCATATGTGGAGGAAAGAGAGGCAAGGAAAAAGTGGAGAAGTGGGCTCTCATGCAAGAGCCAGCCTCTACTACATGGTGGAGCATTGGGAGAGGCACATGTATGGAGGTGGTCAGGAATCGGGAGACTCACGCCGGTCGTAGCGCTGCAGTTAAAATGATAATGGCAAGTCAAATCATGGGGCCCCACCTGTCCAGCAGTAACTTGCTGTCAAATCACACAGCCCTACATTTCCAGCAGCCTACTCCCTTGTCTTCTCGCGTCTCTGTCGAACCAACTAGGCGGAACTGCCCCGCCTACCGCGCAGGAAAAGCCCGCGCAGTATACTCCCTTCGTCTAGGTGACCAAGGTGGAGAGGAAAACGAGAGAACTTAATGTTTAGTATTTGCTAAGGCTAGTTGTAATGGTACTAGCCTTAGCAATTTTGATGAGGTGTCATAGAATTAAATGAAGAAAGAGAGAGAGTTGAGTACTATGTGTCATACATGGCAATAAATAAAGTACTACATGATACTAATATATGATACATGCAGGAGTACTAAGTATTATTAATAATGTTTTGCTAGAACTCATCTAGATGAGATATAATTTGGTCTCATTCATCTTTTATAGCCATTGGATGTGATGCTATATAAGATGCGTGTGTGCTGACGTGGGTTGTATTTGTTCTTGTGCAACGAACTAACCACTGCATGTCATGTTTGATAGTCTCAAGTCATTAAAAGCATACAAGCCCCACATCTCTTCTTGGTTGATTCCTCTATTTATGTCAAAAAATAAGAAACAACGTGAGAGTTAATGCACCAAGCCTATGTGTTTACTATTTGGTTTTCGTAAGATGACTTAATACTCACCTAGACGGAGGGAGTATTCGATTTGACAGCGGGCGGCGCAGTTCCCGATACGGCTTTAATGCAGACGAGGGAGGGAGTAGCGGTTCCCGATATGTTGAACGGCCAATGCATCCTCCTTCAATTAATGCATGAGGGAAGTAATGGGAGGAGGTCCGGGAAAAGAGGCTGCACGATGTGAATGCAACGCAGTTTGCCCTCATTGCCCTCATATAAAGGCGCCCCTCCATTCCAATGCATCTACCACATCGTACACACATAAGCATTTGCCTAAGCACCTACACTAAGCGCAAAAGAGCTCAATCCAGACCCATGGCGGCGATGCGCGTGAGCGGCCAGCGGCTGCGCCAGATGGTCCACAACGCAGGCCTGGGGCATGGCGCCGAGGATCGTCTCCAGACGGTGTTGGAGACCGACTGGTGGATGACTGCCGTCGACGCCAACTACGACTCTCAGTTGGACCAGATGATCGTTGCCACCAGCAACAAGTTCACCGTCCTCAAGAAGCTCGCGGACGACATCGCCGTACTCCTCCAGCCCGCGCGCCCGGGCTCCTCATTGCCCACCACCCTAATCGGCCTCCATGACCGGAACCTCTTTCAAGCACTGGTGGCCCTGCGACTGCCCGCCGACGCCACGAAGAATGTCCACCTGGAGGCCGCGCTCGCCGCGAGGCGCCTCGCCCTGCAAGAATTCGTCGACCTTCACATCCACGTGTACGAGAAAATCGTGTACATAGGTATCTACAAGGCCAGTGAGGACGCTACAACGTTGGCCTTCCTCAACCGGCTGGAAGCCTTGGGTGCCTTTGCTGAGAAGCACCTCGACCTCGCCACAAAAGCCGCTGCTCCTTAGCCGCCGGTCGGTGGCCCGGCGCACTAAGTTGAGGAGGAGGAGGTCATACGTTCGTGGATCCATCTTTCTTCTTGCCTTCTGTAACCACCACTGCGATCGCATTATCGTGGCCTTAATTCTTATTGTGCTGTTGCATTCTCGTTCCAGTCAATACCGACATGTGCGATCCCTTTACTTAATTATATGCATCACTGTAACTAGTACACCATCCGTGAATTTATAAGTTGTGCTTACCTTTTCCATCAACTTCGTGCAACGCGCGGGTATCTTGCTAGAAACACTAGAATATGTCTATATAATCCGTATGTGATAGTCCATTTGAAATCTCAAAAAAGAAAAATATTTAGGTACGGAGGGAGTAATATATTAGGAGTATATCAAAACAATAGTGATTTCTTTCAAGTTTGTGAACAAATACTACTATTCTACTACTTTGGATCCGTCGCAACGCACGGGCACATTGCTGGTAAAAGGAAAAGGCCTGCCACGTTCGCGTCGCACCCCCACACGCCCGGGAATCGGGAGTACAACACGGCCCGTCCGGCACGACACATAGCTTAGGGAAGGCGTGTTGCCTAGCATTTTCACTTTCATGTGGGACCGCCGTTGAGCAAACCGGCACCCCGTCCGCCACCGGGTTGGAAAACAGAAATGAGGGGAAGATCTAGCTATAGCACGGAAGCCAAGAAATTTGGTGTCAGACGGGGCTCGTTGATAGAGTAGAAGCATTCCGTACTAGTACTACTCCTACTAGTACCAAGTTTGTACTCCTAATACTATATTACTAGTACTACCACTATACAACTAGTAGGTACGTGCACGGCACAACATCGTAGGAACAAAAAACGGGAAGATCTTGTTTTCGGTGATTCATCTTTTTTTCAATCAACGTAGTATGAATAATATGATGTGGGGGGGCACCCATGAAGCTTATGTGGCTTGGTTGCATGGCTACGGAAGGTTAGAGAAAAATAAATAGATAATGTGTTTATAGTGCACTCCACTAAATAGATATACTTTGGATCCATTGCAACAGACCGGCACATCTATATCTATACCCCCTATATAGTGTGTGAAAAACTTTGAAAGTTGGTCGTTGGATGAAGCCAATCCGACGGTACAAAGATGGCAAATCCGAGCACTACTGGCCATTGGATATCATCCACCAGATTCTGCCACATGTATAATCTAGAAGACTCCATGGTTGAACTTAATTCATGACTAACTTTGCCACAACTAAGCTTAGGCAAAGTTATTAGTTCTTCAAAATGAGAGCCACAAGTTGGCAAGCCTAAGGGAATCTTGCCACATTTTTTGTGTGTATCTCATGTGGGGCCTTAGTGTGGCTTGCCTAAGGTGTGGCTTGAACCAAACACTCACCTAAGTTAATCAAACTTGCCTAACCTTACATTCCACCAGATTTTACCACATGTTAAAATCCAGAAAGCTCCACATGTAGAAGCATAATGCACAAACCACCAGAATCTCATGTGTGCAATGCACGTGTACCTTACTAGTACTAGTTGGTAGTAGTAAGAAACAAAATCCAGTTTTGGCACGAGCTCGTACTGCGGGAGCACCACAAGGCCTGCCGCAGGAGTTACGTTTCCCTCTCGGGGCCCACGGGACCGAACTTCAGTGGCTTAGTGCCCGGCCTATGAGTCAATGACGTGCGGACCTTAAATGCGGCTGGCCCACATGTCATTCTCATGGTGGTGGCGTGGTTCGCGACTCACTCGTTCGAGATGAACCGACCGGTGGTGGCGTGGCCGTGGCGAGGGTGCCACAGCTGGGCGTCGGGGCGTTACGAGGCATAGATGGCCACATCGGCGGGTACTACCTGTAGTACATAAGTACTCCAGCTGAGGATTGATGACCGGGACAAAATGTGTCACAGCCACTGGATGAAAATTCGATGGTGCGGGAGTACGGATCGGGGCACAACAGCGGAGCAAGCAAACCGCGTCCAATCGGGTGTGTCTGTGGTAGAAAGTTGATGGTCGCCGCAGCTCAGCTGGCCCGCATGTCATGCACACAAAGGCAGAGGAGCGGTGGGGCCGAGAAGGATGAGGGGCACGTCGGGGGGATGAGGATCCCCTGACGCGAACAATCCTACCATTATGTCACTGACATGTGGGACCCATAAGCGTGGGTCCCACCTATCAGCGAAGGAAAGGCAGGGCAAGGCAGTGATAGCCATGTCAGAGGATCCATGTCCACGTCGGGGGACGTCGTGCCATGGGTTGGAGCGGCGTCGTGGGAATTGCGTGTGGGTGTGGCAGTGGTAGAAACAAGAAATGTGATGGTCGCCGTGGTTCAACTTCCATGGACAAGCTGTCATGTCTGCTGACACATGTATATCAAAACTAGAGTCTTGATATTTCAAGCACGTGAACAAGTATTATTCTACTACTTTGGATCCATTGCAACGCACGGGCCAGCACATTGGTAGTAGTAGTGTCCATCTCTATCTCTAGAGGCCTTCCCTCGTTCATCCTTTTCTCTCACAAGATAAACTACTCGTACAAATGCATCTTGATGTTCCGTGGAACGCACGAGGATGTTTCCTTGGGGGTCTCTCCAGCGCGGCGTGGCCGTAGTTGCAAGTTGACGCCCCTTGAGATGCCGACGTTGAGGGGCCGATGAGCAGGTAAGATGAGTTTGATCATGTAGTAAATGCTTTCTAAAGAGTACTTCCGTGTCCATTTCCTAATTCTCCCCCTGCCCACTGTTTCACAGGTTAGGCTCGGTGCGAGTGGAGATTGGCTTGCATATGTACGGGAGGGTACCAACATCAATTTGCACAACATTTACAACGGTGACATCGTTCCCGTAGAACCTTTGTCCAACATTGGGATCAGCCATGCAACGGGCCACCGCATGAATTGGTATGATGGAACCACGGTCAGATTGAATAAGATAGCACGAACCTTGCACATGGCGGTCAAAGGCGGACCATGCTGTCTGCGGCCGATTTGTTGCCGTACGAGTAGGAAGACGCTGTGCTCCTTTCTAACCGCATCTTCGCGGTGACAAACCAGGGGACTTATTTTGTATGGGACACATCATACGATATACTCCCTCTCTCCCAGTTTATTTGAATTGAATCTTTTTGTCTTATAAGTTTCAAATTCAAATTTAGAGCTCCCCATCACATGTTGAGATTACAATGTCCATTAAATCGTTGTGTGCATGTATAGTAAAGAAACAAATCTCGAGATTGGCACGAGTTCGTGCTGCGGGAGCACCACAAGCCCTGGCACAGGAGTTACATTTCCCTCTCAGGGCCGTCGGGACTGAGCTTCAGCGCCTTACTACACCTACCTTTGAGTCAATAAAATGTGGACCCGATAGGTGACTGGTCCACATGTAATGCTCCCGTAGGCAGAGGGGCAGTGGGGCCAAGAGGGGTGAGCCGCAGGTCAGGGGACGTGTGGTTTCATGGGTTCGAGCGGCGTCGTGGGAATCGCGGGTGGCTGTGGTAGAAACTTGATGCTCGCCGCATTTTAGGTGGCCCACATGTCATGCACACAAAGGCAGAGGGGCGGTGCGGCCAAGAGGGGTGAGGCGCACGTCGGGGGGCGTGGTGCCGTGGGTTGGAGAGGCGTCGTGGGAATCGCGAGATGAAACATGATGGTCGCCGTAGTTGAACTTCCATGGACAAGCTGTCATGTCTACGGACACATGCACTGCATACCGATCACTGGAAGGAGTAGCAGAGAAAGCTATATATGCAGATAAATAGTTCCTTATAGTCAAGCGGACCCACGCTACTACTCTGTTCCAAAGACACGCACACCATCAAAATAGTCCATCTATATCAATATACGCCGAGAGGGAATAATTTTTTTTACAAGAGAGGAAATAGTTCATCCATCCATAATGCCCTCCTGCTGGTGCAGCCTTTTCTTCTTCTTCTTCTTCTTCTTCTTCTTCTTGTTCTCATTCTCTGTGGGAGACGGCTTCGCAACAAGCTCTTTGGACCTTGCAGCTATCTTGGAACTCACACGGGCATCGAGGGCAGCATATTTTATCCGCTCGTACGTCAAGGGATAACTCTCCCATCCAGACGACCTTAATGCCACCGTCTCGTCACCCTTCTGAAGATTTGTACCGAGCACAAAATTTGCTACGTCGAATAGGGATGGTGTCTGTTTATCACAATCTTCTACATGAATTTTAATTCTGGTTTGTAGGTCAGCGATGCTTTTCAAATCAAGGTTGTACGGCTCCAGCTTCTGTTTGTCCCCTTCGATGGCTGCCCCACAGAAGTATACGTCCTCCCGAGACAAGAAATCGTGAAGCTCACCTGGTATGGAGGGAGAGTGTATGATGTGGTACACCAAAACATCATCTTCGAGGCACAGCTGAAGGACGGCGGCGCGCTGGATCTTCCCGGGGGCACGCTCCGTGTACTCTGCGTCGAGACCGATGACCCTCGTCTCTACCTTTTCGAGGGAATTGGATACATTGTTGATCCACTGCCGAACAACCCTTGGGTGGACGGTGACGGTGGCAACTATGCGCATTGAGCCTTCGATGAGGACATGTTGGACGCTAAAAACCTGCATCTCGATCTCTTTCGCCATTTGGAACCGCTAGAACGAAGGGTTATGGTTTGGAGAATTAGGATTAGATGGCTAGTCTAAATGAAGTAGTAGATGATTATTTAAAGAGGTTAAAACAATGTGAACGCAGTGGGGTTTGGATGCAAATGAAGACGAAGGGGAGGTGAAGAAGCCGAGGAGAATCGGTTCCCGATGGAGAAGTAAATGGGAGAAGTGGCGTCCAGGCAGTTGATTAGACGGCTAGGTAGACTAAACGAAAAGGCTATGCGGGTAGACTGATGAGTCGTGCCTGTTCGTGTACGTGCCCATCCTTCCTGATAGGTGGGACCTATGCAAACAGATAAAAAAATGTGGCATAGTTTTTTTTGAGCGCGTGAGTGGGAGACACAACATTCTCTGGTTAAGGAATACTCCCTCCGTTTAGGTGAGTATAAGTTACCTTATGAAAATCAGGTTTTCCCAAAACCTTTAGGCGTGGAGCATTAACTTCCCGCTCGATCTCCTCCCAGCCATGTTAGCCAGCATTCTCTTCCTCTGCTGCCGCGTTCTACCTTTCCATTTTTCCTCTTCTCAAGTGTGGAACGATCTGCATGCCGTCCTTGATGCACCAGAACGACCACTGCATGCATCGCGGCAGGGTGTTGATTGGGCATGCACGAGAATTTGGTTCTGCTCGCAATATGGATGATACGTGAACGATGAAGTGAACAGGCATGCTAGCACGGGAGACCTATTTCCGCTATACAATGCTGGAGTACTCATGTTCCTACTATTAGTAGTAGTAGTACAACTGTGGTACACTTGATGGTCAAAATACTATTCATCCGGTCCTCACAGTGAAGTGACAACACCCTGTGCCTGACACTAGTCGAGGCGGCGTGTTCGGGTTACCAAAGTCAGCCTCACCCTGTGCACTGTGCAGTCTGTCACCGCCGCTGTAAAGCACATTGGCGCCTCGCCTCGTCTCCCTCTCCGCTCCCATAGCACCACTCCATCTCCATCTCCTTCTCCGTCTCCGTCTCCGTCTCCATCTCACTGTGCCCCCGTGTACCGTCGCCTCACTCGCCTCCCCCAGCACCACTATTCCCTCGCTAGCCGCTCCAGCACCGACATCCTTCTCCCCCGTAAATCAAGCCCCTTTCCAAACTCCACCATGGCCGAACGCGAACCGCGCAGCATCCATATGAGCCGCGATTGGAGCAATCTCCCCAATGACATCCTCGACCTCTGTTGTTCGTGTATGGATATGTTGAGCGCCCTGCGGCTGGCTGCATGCTCGAGGGACATGCACACGGCCATCATTGAAGCGAGGCCTAAACTTTTCAAGACACCCTGCTTGCTGCTATCTGGTCTTGCGAGATTGGCTCACCATGATACGGAGGCGTGCATGATGCCCCTCGACTTCAATCCGATCTCCATTGGCCGAAACTTCTTTGCAGGTATGTAGTGGGTCGCCGTACATCATTTCCCTCGACATCGATCCGATCACCATCGCCCGAAACTTCTTGGCAGGTATGTACTGGGTGGGCATGAACTCCCACTGGATGGCTGCCTTCAGAGAAGACGGTAAAAAGTTGGTGCTCGTGAACTTCCAGACCTCCCATGAGATTATCCTTCCTCCGTTGGATTATATAGAGTATTACCATCGCGGTCCAAGTCATCTAGATTACTACGTCAGTTGGACGGACCTTGTTTTGCAGAAGATTGTAATCTGCCAAGTGCCCACACGACATGCGAATTACGCAGACTTCAAGCTAATTGCCTTGTTCGACCGCGGACTCGCCTATCTTTACGCCGGTGCCTTCTTTAGCTGGAGACAACTCGGCTCGCAGTGGATCATCGTCAAAGCTGATACACACTTCTGTGATGCTATTGAACACAATGGCATCATCTACGCGATCGACAAAGCAGATGGCACCACGTATTGCTGGGACGGCGCGTGTAAGTTGTTTCCGTCTCATGTTAATGATGACGCCATGACACTATTTGAACTTTTTGTGATGATTGGCATATCCCTGTTTGAGCAGAATTTGAGTAGAACTATGGCAATGTATTAGAGACGTCGTAATCAGCTATATTTGGAATGAGTTAATTCATGCGATTGTGACCATGTCATTACAACCAATTTGTACCCTGAATAATCAAACGGTTAGGAATATATGGATATTATCCTTATTTTACAGCAATCTATATACTACTACTAAATATGAGTGTGTATCAATGGCCATGTTAGTTTCCTCATTTTCATTATGTAGAAACATGCACCACACTGTTGGTTTCATCTAACCATACATTAGGGAAGTAAATGTGCATATGGAGAACTCTATATTTGGAAGTAGTGAAATCCTGCAATGCTTACCATGTGTACATACCTATATTCGCCCTTCAGCAATCAATGGCTAGAATAATATCCTCACAAAAAATTTGCCCACAGAACACGAGTATATAACAATGCATGGTCTGTTAGTTACCTTGAAGAATTTGTTTGTGAGGACAGAACATGATTACTCCCTCCGTTCCCAAATATTTGTCTTTCTAGAGATTTTAACAAGTGACTACATACGGAGCAAAATGAGTGAATCTACACTCTAAAATATGTCTACATACATCCGTATGTTGTGTCTATTTGAAATGCCTAGAAAGACAAATATTTGGGAACGGAGGGAGTACATAACATGCATGACATGGTAGTTTCCTGTGAAGAATCGATTGCGAGATAACATGAGTATAACCATGCATGGCACTTCTATATTATCGAACCCAGTATACATTTCCCTGTATTTTGCTCCCAGTTCCAACAGGGACATATCAATGCTATTTCTTGCATTATCCTACTCATACTCTGAACAATGCTGATCTTACATTAACAATGCCTGTCCTTTTTGATATGATGCAGTGTCCCTACAGTTACTGCCCTTTGTAATCACACCACCTTTGCCAAAAACAGGGAAGCACAACTGGTTCGCTCGATTAGACGACGGCAAAAGACTGATGATCATTCGGACACATGAGCCGGAAAAGTTATATTGCAAAAACCCCACTGTATACAAGCACCGTGTAATACGTGAGTATCCGGACAGTGGCTGTTACGTCTATGAGCAGGATACCAGCTTGTTGGGGCCTTTAGGATTTTTTAGTTGGAGGCGGGTAAACAGCCTTGGTTCACACTCTCTGTTTCTCGGACTCAATTATCCGATTAACCAGGAGATCACCATTGGCAAGGACCTTGATGGCAGAGAGGCTCTGTTTGCTATGGAAAACTGTGTCTACACGGCGAGCCCTAGGAGTTCGGGAGCAAACTCCCCTGATTGTCAACGATATAGCCTGCAGCCAAAAGAAGGTGAGAATGAAAAAGGCATCCGGATTAACTTTGATCCTTGGATGTCTCAATTACGACAGGCAGTGATGTGGTTCAAGCCTTCAGGTTGACAGGTAAATGGGCTTTTGCATCGAAAGGGTGGAGTACTGGTGTCTCCGGATCACTGGTCGCTAAAGCGGGGCTGCAAATTATGATGGTGTTGGATCATCTCTTTGAATGATTTTGTTGTCTTTGCTGCTAGTTCTGGATGGGTAGTTCTTTCTTTTGTTATGCATATTCCTTGTCATTTGGTCATCCTCGTCTATGTCACTCTTACTATGTAATAGTTGCTTCTGTTTAGAATGTCATTCTCGTCTGGATCACGAGAGTCTGAGCGCTACAGATGGGTGCGTTTTGGTGGTGTAGCAAGACTTCTTATGAACTATCATGTCTTGCTGTTTATGTCAGTAGTAGTCACTAGTCAGTGTTTGAATGTTGTATATATCGTTGTTTCGAACTGTTTATTGTCTCGAACTACTGGTGGGCTAAATGAGAGCATCACCATTCTCCAGTGTTCAGAGTATATCTCCTTTTTTCAAGTTATATAATTTGAGCTCAGTGTCTTTTCGATGATGTACACTTGTTTGGGCCAGTGAGGTGTCGTTGAATATGGGCCGAGTAGTAACGCAATGCCAAACAGGTCAATTATGACTCTCAGGCCGGGCTCTCACAAGATTCTGAAAAAAAGGCCGGGCTCTCCAAAAAAGAAAGAATAAGGACTCTTAGGCCGACATGTGGGCGCCACCGGTGTTTTCGTGCGCTTGCGCACCGAGAGCATATTGGCGCGCGCTCGAAATTCATGCTACCTTTTCATCCCCAGTCTCCCGCCCCTCCCCCACCTCTGGAATCTCGATTCCTACTCCAGTTCCCCCAAATCCCCCTCCTGTACTCCCTGTACTCAAGCGCACTATCATGTCGTCGGTCAACGCGGATCTCCGAGCCAGAGATCCTGAGGTCCGTCCTGCCTTCGGTCCCTGCGTGCTGTCGCTCAACAGTGGCATGGCGGCGCTTGACGACCAGTTTGCCGGCAAAGTGCTGATGGTAACCATCAACGGCGACCGGCCTCCCGTCTCGCCGGACGAACTTGTCAAAGCTCATGGCATTGCGCACGGCATCCAAATAAGTGACTTGCTCGTCGAAGTCTGTCCGCCACCGGCTAATTTCTTCATCAGGTTCCGGACAACTTTCGACTGCAGTCGTGTGTTCGAATCTTCCCGGCGTTTGTTCTGCGATGGCGCGCTGGTGAGCTTTGATCAGTGGCACCTAGGATGGGGCTCGGTGCCCTCTGAGCTTGAGTTTTTAACAAAGCTTACCGTCCACGGCATGCCTCGACGTGCTTGGAACAGCGAGTCCATGAATGAGCTTATCAACGACCTTGGAGGTGAGCTCGTAAGTATGTTTTTTCCTCCAGACAGCTGGGTTCTGACGGTTATGGCATGGATGAAGAAGCCGTCCACCATACCGAAGGTGATTGGTGTTGAGATACCGGTGCAGGAACCAGGGTTGTACTATTCATCGCCACCAAGGCCGCCACGGACCACGTTAGGGATGTACCTGTATCGAGTGTTCGTGCATGTCGAAGAAGTGGTCAATCCATCAATCGAAGTCCTGCCGCCGCCGCTGGTGCCAGGGTCCATCGACGACGTCCATTACAGGAGTCAACATCAGACTTTCCCCGTGTTGCTCGGAACGATGGATGGCACAGGGCCTACTCCATCGCGCGGCGGAGGCCACTGCTTCTTTGGGAGAAGAGGCAGGGCTGGCTGCCTGGATGTGCTCTAATTTGAGGTAACAACTGAATCTTGTCAGATACTAGTTAAATCCGAGCTATGGGTGTGAAGCACTGATATGCCAGTACATTTGATTGTGACTTGTTCTAATTTTGTACCTGAACATTTTTTAGAAAGGGCTGTACGTCAACTTAATGTGCTAGCAGAACTTATTGTGTTGTCTGTCTGTTTTCCTTGCACAACATTCAAGATATTTCCCCGTCATTGATAAAGACGATGAACCGTTATGTACGACTTCGTTGATTTCAACATAGCCCTTCCCGTAGCGATCCACTGCTTCCATCCTGGTTGTGCCGCCTGCGTGAAATTTTTGTATGCAAGTTCAGTGTGCTATGATGTTCTATATGATTGTGTCAACTATATAAGTTTTTACTGAGCATCAGCAATGCATATGGCTGAAAGATGTATTTACGAGCATCGACCGATGGGTCTCTCTCTCTATCTCTATCTCTCTCTCTCACACACACACACACACGCACACACACGCGCACACGCACAAGTGGGACCTGTTGAATTATTTATTTGCTCATGACAGCTTTTAATTAGGTTCCACTATAATCTAACTTTTTTCTTAAGTTATTAATTGAGCTCAGTGACTTCAAAAAGTTGTACAGAAGCCTTGTTTGGGCCTTTCCGGCGTCGCTGAATGTGGGCTGAGTAACCATGTTAGGTTGTTCTGTACTACACAGGCCTTTTTTTCAACATCAGCAATGCACCTAGGCCGACAGTTGTACACAATATTCGGGTCAACTTGTTACTCTCTGCCCCGCTGGGCTGCAAACTTTCCTAGGAGGTATGCATTAGGCTTAACAAGAAAATGGACTTTAAGAAATAATAAATGGGATGTAATTATAATAACTGGACAGTTACTATGCACCAAACACGTAATTAGTTTGAAAAATATATTATTTTTGGAATTTGAAAATTTTAATTTCATTACTTGTTGCGCGCGCAATATTTCGTTGGATTTTAACGTAATACAACTTTATTTTGAAATTATATTTAACCTGACTAGAAATTTCGGATAAAAATATTTCGGATCCCATCAAAATGTGGGATTTTTTTTTGAATTCTGTTTTGAGCGGTTGTTTGAAATTATTAATCGTTGTCCTAGCTAGAAGTTGGGCAGTACTTTTAACAAACTGTAAATGGGCTGTAGTAAATTCCATTAGAATTAAAAAATGGGTTGTACATTCTTACAAATCGCAAATGGGCTATATGTTCTCTGCCAAATCCGAGCTATGGGCCTACTAAGTTGACGCGTACCAAGGGCTTTGTCAACTTAGTCAATATAAACGATTCTAGCTGCAGTGATCGTGCGATGTCCATCCAACGGCCGTAGTGCTTCTTCAATCTCTGGTCTTCTTGCTCTAGCCACCCAAAGCAGCGCCGGTCGTGTCGCGTGCTCCTGCCTCCCGTGGCCGGCTGTGATGTCGCGGAGGCCTCACCACCCCGTACTACTCCCACCGCTGGCCAGGCCATCCCTCTACTCACCCACACCCCCTGTTATTCTGCGGCGACGGCAACCTCACACCGCAGCCGAACCAGTGAACCCTCGTACTCCTCTCCGCGCGGGCTTCCACTGCTGCGTCTTCCCCGGCTCCGCGTCGTCCCCTTCCTAGGCCCCGCCGTCGTCCAGACCACCGCCCTGGTGCTCTCGGCGCGGCGTGGTCAACGTGGTCAATGACCGACTTCCATCGGAAGAGTACTGTACGTGGAGAGGCTGATAGCTGGGTCCAGGCGGCCGCAAGGAAGTGCCTCCTTATTACGCGCAAAATAATTATTCCTCCACCTGACAGCAGGGACCCACCGGACGGGCCACCTTATTTCGCGAAAAAAACGTTTCCCCCCTGACTGCTGGGACCCACCGGACGGGCCAGCGTATTTCGCGAAAAAAACGTTCCCCCCGCTGTCAGCTCGGACCCACCGGAAGTGCCTCCTTATTACGCAGAAAAAATGAATACTCCCCCTGCTAGCTGGGACCCACCATGGTGGGAGGCTGACTTGTGGGCCTACTAAGTTGACTGGGACGGGGGCCTTTGTCAACTTTAGTCAATATGAACGATTCTAGCTCCAGTGACCGTACGATGTCCATCCAACGGCCATAGTGCTTCTTCAACCTCTGGTCTTCTTGCTCCAGCCGCCCAAAGCAGCGCCGGTCGTGCCGCATGCTCCTGCCTCCCGTGGCCGGCTGTGCTACCGCGGAGGCCTCACCGCCCCCTACTATTCCCACCGTTGGCCAGGCCCTGCGGCGATGGCAGCCTCACACTGCAGCCGAACCAGTGAACCCTCGTAATCCTCTCCACGCAGGCTTCCACTGCCGCCTCTTCCCCGGCTCCCCGTCGTCCCCTTCCTAGGCCTCGCCGTCGTCCACCGCCCTGGTGCTCTCGGCGCGGCATGGTCAACATGGTCAAGGAACGACTTCCATCGGACGTGGATTGTACGTGGAGAGGCTGACAGCTGGGTCCACGGCCGCAGCAAGGAAGTGCCTCCTTATTACGCGGAAAATAATGATTCCTCCACCTGACAGCGGAGACCCACCGGACGGGCCACCGTATTTCCCGAAAAAAACATTTCCCCCTGACTGCAGGGACCCACCAGCTACATCTTTGCACGCAAGGAAGTGCGTCCCGGCAAAAAAAGAACGATTCGCCCCCCTGACTGCTGGGACCCACCAGCTACATCTTCGCAGGCAAGGAAGTGCCTGACAGTCGGGACCCACCTGGTCAAAGCGTATGTAGCATTGTCATTCTGGTCGCGAACGTGTACGTACATACTGGTCGATGTAGAGGCGCGCACGTGTCGTAGTAGAGGCGCGCACGTAGCATGTACATGTACGTACAGCGGCCAGTGTGCAAGAAAGAAAATACGGCCACGTACATACATACGGGCAGGGTCTCGAACGCCTACTCGCGCATACGTACGGCCAGGGCTCGTGTACATGGCTGGGTCGGAACGGAGAAACAACGTCGTCGTCGTGTTCATGGGGAGCCAACCGGCTGGGTCGGAATGGAATGCGTCGTCGTGTTCATTGGGAGGGCTTGGACGGAATAGCCGATGGAAACGAGGCCTGGCGTACCGCAGAACGGAGGAAACGGCCTTGTGTTCGACCGGCCACGTTTGAAACGGGATCCTGTTCATCGGGAGGGGTCTGGCGTACCGCAAAACGGAGGAAACGGACCTCCTACGGTCGAAACGGGGGTCCTGTTGATCGGGAGGGGTGTGGCGTACCGCAAAATGGAGGAAACGGAGTTGTGTTGGAGCGCTACGGTCGAAACGGGGGTCCTGTTCATCGGGAGGGGTGTGGCGTACCGCAAAACGGGACTCCACGGGACACTGTTCATCTCCACCGTCGACCCCCTCCAGCCTCCACGGGCTACTGTTCATCCACCGTAGACCTCCTCCAGCCTCCACCTGCGACTGTTCATCCACGGGCTCCTGTTCATCCAGCCTCCACCACGCGCTACTCCACCGGCTACTGTTCAACCAGCCCTCTCCGAGGGCTCCTGTTCAACCACCCCTCCACAGGCTACTGTTCATCCAGCCCTCCACCGTCTACTGTTCATTCTGCCCTCCACGGGGTGGTCCTGTTCATCCTGCCCTCCACGGGGTCCTGTTCATCCAGCCCCAACCGGCTCGATCGATCGGGGTCCGATTCATCCAGAGGCAACACCACGGGGTCCTGTTCATCCACCCCCATCGGGAACTGTTCATCCAAACCCCCCCAGCAACGCTCACTGTTCATCCACAGGCAGCATCGATCGGCTTCAGTTAGCAGCAGTAGCGAAGGAATCACTCGATCGGGTTCAGTTAACAGCCATCGATCGATCGCTCGGGTTCAGTAACACGTAGCCTGCAGTGCAATCGCTCGGGTTCAGTTAGAGCCCAACGCCTCGCTCGGGTTCAGTTAGAGCCAACGCCTCGCACACACGCGCATATGTGTAAGAGAGAAATGCGCATCACTCGACCCCCGACCTCCAACCGTAACCGGGAACTCCCCGAAATTTTCCTCGCCCTCGCTTCTACCACGGTTTTTTCCGTCATGGACGACCCAAAGAATGTCATGCAGCTGCGTCTCTGGCCCGCCCAGGACGAAAAGCCCATTTTTTGTCAAGATTTTTTGTCATAGAAGTAGGAGCCCACCACATCTATGATGATACCGGGTTTTGTCAGAATTATCGTCATAGAAGTGTCATATGTATGACAGATTTTTTTTTCGTTCGGCCCAAAATGTCACGGATGTGTCTTTTTTTTGTAGTGACATACCGATGACAAAGGGAACAACGTATGTTGTTATGCGGTCTGACCAATAAAGATCTTCGTAGAATATGTAGGAGCCAATATGGGCATCCAGGTCCCGCTATTGGTTATTGGCAAGAGAGGTGTCTCGGTCATGTCTAGATAGTTCTCGAACCCGTAGGGTCCGCACGCTTAACGTTCGTTGATGATATAGTACTATGAGTTATGTATGTTGGTGACCGAATGTTGTTCGGAGTTTTGGATGAGATCACGGATATGACGAGGAACTCCGGAAAGGTCCGGAAGTAAAGATTGATATGTGGAGAGTAGTGTTTGATCTCCGGAAAGGTTCCGGAATCCATCGGAAGGGGTTCCGGATGTTTCCCAAAACTTTTGGGCACGAGAACACTTTATCTGGGCCAAAGGGGAAAGCCCACGAGGTTTTTGGAAAGCTTAAAAGGAAGTTTTGCAGAGTCCAGGGGCCAGACGCCAGGGTCCCTGGCGTCTGGGTCCAGACGCCGGGAACCCTGGCGTCTGGCCCTGGAGTCCGAGAAGGACTCTTGCCTTTCGGGTGAAACCGAGTTTGTGGAGGCTTTTACTCCAAGTTTCGACCCCAAGGCTCAACATATAAATAGAGGGGTAGGGCTAGCACCCAGGACAGATCAAGAAACACCAAGCCGTGTGCCGGCAACCCCGTCTCCTCTAGTTTATCCTCCGTCATAGTTTTCATAGTGCTTAGGCGAAGCCCTGCGAAGATTGTTCTTCACCAACACCATCACCACGCCGTCGTGCTGCCGGAACTCATCTACTACTTCGCCCCTCTTGCTGGATCGAGAATGCGAGGACGTCACCGAGCCGAACGTGTTCAGAACTCGGAGGTGCCATGCTTTCGGTACTTGGATCGGTCGGATCGTGAAGACGTACGACTACATCAACCGCGTTGATATAACGCTTCCGCTTATGGTCTACGAGGGTACGTAGACAACACTCTCCCCTCTGTTGCTATGCATCACCATGATCTTGCGTGTGCGTAGGAAATTTTTGAAATTACTACGTTCCCCAACAAATACCTAGTTCAATCTTGTTGCTGGCAAGTCTCTTTAGTCGTTCCGTAATGCATCATCCCGCAACTAACTTATTAGTCACAATGCTTGCAAGGCTTATAGTGATGTCCATTACCGGGAGGGCCTAGAGATACCTCTCAGATACACGGAGTGACAAATCCTAATCTCGATCTATGCCAACTCAACAAACACCATCGGAGACACCTGTAGAGCATCTTTATAATCACCCAGTTACGTTGTGACATTTGATAGCACACAAGGTGTTCCTCCAGTATTCGGGAGTTGCATAATCTCATAGTCTGAGGAACATGTATAAGTCATGAAGAAAGCAGTAGCAATGAAACTGTAACGATCATAATGCTAAGCTAACGAATGGGTCTTGTCCATCACATCATTCTCCTAATGATGTGATCCCATTTATCAAATGACAACACATGCCTATGGTTAGGAAACATAACCATCTTTGATAAACAAGCTAGTCAAGTAGAGGCATACTAGGGACACTTTGTTTTGTCTATGTATTCACACATGTACTAAGTTTCCGGTTAATACAATTCTAGCATGAATAATAAAAATTTATCATGAAATAAGGAAATAAATAATAACTTTATTATTGCCTCTAGGGCATATTTCCTTCAGTCTCCCACTTGCACTAGAGTCAATAATCTAGTTCACATCGCCATGTGATTTAACACCAATAGCTCACATCACCATGTGATTAACACCCATAGTTCACATCGCCATGTGACCAACACTCAAAGGGTTTACTAGAGTCATTAATCTTAGTTCACATCGCCATGTGATTAACATCCAAAGAGTACTAAGGTGTGCTTATGTTTTGTTTGTGAGAGAAGTTTAGTCAACGGGTCTGCCGTATTCAGATCCGTATGTATTTTGCAAATTTCTATGTCAACAATGGTCTGCACGAAGCTACTCTAGCTAATTGCTCCCACTTTCAATATGTATCCAGATTGAGACTTAGAGTCATCTGGATCAGTGTCAAAACTTGCATCGACGTAACCCTTTACGATGAACCTTTTGTCACCTCCATAATCGAGAAACATATCCTTATTCCACTAAGGATAATTTTGACCCCTGTCCAGTGATCTACTTCTAGATCACTATTGTACTCCCTTGCGAAAATCAGTGTAGGGTATACAATAGATCTGGTACACAGCATGGCATACTTTATAGAACCTACGGCTGAGGCATAGGGAATGACTTTCATTCTCTTTCTATCTTCTGCCGTGGTTGGGCTTTGAGTCTTACTCAATTTCACACCTTGCAACACAGGCAAGAACTCTTTCTTTGACTGTTCCATTTGGAACTACTTCAAAATCTTGTCAAGGTATGTACTCATTGAAAAACTTATCAAGCATTTTGATCTATCTCTATAGATCTTGATGCTCAATATGTAAGCAGCTTTACCGAGGTCTTTCTTTGAAAAACTCCTTTCAAACACTCCTTTATGCTTTCCAGAAAATTATACATCATTTCCGATCAATATTATGTCTTTCACATATACTTATCAGAAAACGGTAGTGCTCCCACTCACTTTCTTGTAAATACAGGCTTCACCCCAAGTCTGTATAAATCTATATGCTTTGATCAACTCATCAAAGCGTATATTCCAACTCCGAGATGCTTTGCACCAGTCCATGGATGGATCGCTGGAGCTTGCACATTTTGTTAGCACCTTTAGGATCGACAAAACCTTCTGGTTGCATCATATACAACTCTTCTTTAAGAAATCCATTAAGGAATGTAGTTTTGACATCCATTTGCTAGATTTCATAAAATGTGGCAATTTGCTAACATGATTCGGACAGACTTAAGCATCACTACGAATGAGAAAATCTCATCGTAGTCAACACCTTGAACTTTGTCAAAAACCTTTTTTCGACAACTCTAGCTTTGTAGATAGTAACACTACTATCAGCGTCCGTCTTCCTATTGAAGATCCATTTATTTTCTATGGCTTGCCGATCATCGGGAAAGTCAACCAAAGTCCACACTTTGTTCTCATACATGGATCCCATCTCAGATTTCATGGCCTCAAGCCATTTCGTGGAATCTGGGCTCATCATCGCTTCCTCATAGTTCGTAGGTTCGTCAAGGTCAAGTAACGTGAACTCCAGAATAGGATTACCGTACCACTCTGGTGCGGAACGTACTCTGGTTGACCTTGATACGTCTCCGTCGTATCTACTTTTCCAAACACTTTTGCCCTTGTTTTGGACTCTAACTTGCATGATTTGAATGGAACTAACCCGGACTGACGCTGTTTTCAGCAGAATTTCCATGGTGTTATCTTTGTGCAGAAACAAAAGTTCTCGGAATGACCTGAAACTTCACGGAGATTATTTTTGGAAATAATTAAAAATACTGGCAAAAGAATCAAGGCTAGGGGGCCC